>NW_027186473.1:65813910-65840721 GCF_028583685.1 Petaurus breviceps papuanus | reverse complement strand
ATCTATCTATCTATCTATCTATCTATCTATCTATCTATCTATCTATCTATCTATCTATCTATCATCTATCTATACATACATATATATGTATGTATATATGTGTGTATGCATATGTGTTTGCATATATGTATACATACATATACATACATATGTAAAATTTCCTCCAACTACCATAATACTGAGAAAGTTCTTATGAGTTAAAAATATCATCTTTGCATGTAAGAACGTAAAGAGTTCAACTTTAATAAGTCTGTTTTGATTTCTCTTTCCTATTTACCCTTTCATGCTTCTCTTGAGTCTTGTAATTGAAAGTCAAATTTTCTATTCAGTTCTGGTCTTTTCATCAAGAATGCTTGAAAGGGGCAACTAGGTGGCACAGTGAATAGAGCACAGGCCCACAGGAGGACCTGAGTTGAAATCCAGCCTCAGGCACTTAACTCTTACTAGCCAGGTGACCTTGCAAGTCACTTAACCCCAATTGCCTTGCATTCCCCCCTCCAAGAAAAGGAATGTTTGAAAGTCCTCTATTTCATTAAATATTCATTTTTCCCCAAAATATTATACTCAGTTTTGCTAGGTAGGTGATTCTTGGTTTCAATACTAGCTCCTTTGACCTCTGAAATATCATATTCTAAGCCCTTTGTTCTCTTAATGTAGAAGCTGCTAGATCTTTTGTTATCCTGATTGTATTTTCACAGTACCCAAATTGTTCCTTTCTGACTGCTTGCAACATTTTCTCTTTTACCTGGGAACTCTGAAATTTGGCTACAATATTCCTAGGAATTTTTCTTGGGAATCTCTTTCAAGAGACAATTCACGAATTCCTTCAATTTCTATTGTGTACAAATTTCTCCTGGTTCTATTCTTCTCATTCAGCATCAGTTCATATAAGTCTCTCCAGGTAAATATGAAGTTCATCTGCTCATAGTTTCTAAAAGCACAATAGTATTTCATAACATGCATATATCACAACTTGTTCAGCCATTCCCCAATTGATGGGCACCCCCTTAATTTCCAATTCTTTGCCAACACAAAAAGAGCTGCTATAAACATTTTTGTACATATGGGTCTTCATCCCACTTCTATGATCTCTTTGGGATATAACCCTAGGAGTGGTATTGCTGGGTCAAAGGATATGAAAGTATTTATATCCCTTTAGGCATAATTCCAGATTCCTCTCCAGAAAAGCTAGATTAGTTCACAACACCACCAGCAATGTATTAGTGTTCCAATTTGCCCACTTCCTCTCCAGCATTTGTCATTTTCCTGTTTTGTCATGTTAGACAATCTGACTGGTGGGATGGCAGGATAACCTCAGAGTTGTTTTGATTTGCGTTTCTCTAATCAATAGTGATTTAGAGCATTTCTTCATGTGCTTATAGATATCTTTAATTTCTCTGAAAATAGCCTGTTCATATCCTTTGACCATTTATCAATTGGGGAATGACTTGTTTTCTTACAAATTTGACTCAATTCTCTGTGTATTTTATAAGTGAGTCCTTTGTGAGAGACATAGGTTGTGAAGATTCTTTCCCAGTTTCCCACCTCCCTCTTAATCTTGGTTACATTGGCTTTGTTTGTACAGAAGATTTTCAATTTCATGTAATCAAAATTATCCATTTTACATTTTATAATGTTCTCTAATTCTTGTTTAGTCATAAAGTCTTTCCCTCTCCACAAATCTGACAGTTAAACTATTCCTTGTTTTCTGAGACTGCTTACAGTATCAATCTTTATGCCTAGATAATACACATATTTAGACTTGATTTTGGCATATAATGATAGATAATGGTCTATGTCCAGTTTCTGCCATACTATCTTCCAGTTTTTGCCAAATAGTGAGATACTATCCCAAAAAATAGGGTCTTGGGGTTTATCAAACAACAGATTACTATAGTCATAGGCAGCAGGATCTTGTGTGTCTAATCTATTCCATTGATCCACTCCTCTATTCCTCAGCCAGTACCAAGTAGTTTTGATGACTGCTGCTTTATACATTTCTTGTCACTAATTCCCTTGATATTCTGGACCGTTTATTCTTCCAAATGAATTTTGTTACTATTTTTTTTCTAGCTCTATAAATTAGTTTTTTGGTAAATTAATTGGTATAGCACTAAATATATAATTTAATTTAGGTAAAATTGTCATTTTTATTATATTAGCTGGACCCAGCCACGAGCAATTGATATTTTTCCAATTAGCTGGATCTGATTTTATTTGTGTGAAAAGTGTTTTGTAGTTGTGGTCATATAAGTCCTGGGTTTGTTTTGGCAGGTAGATTCCCAAATATTTTTAATGTCTACAATAACTTTAAATGGGATTTCTCTTTCGATCTCTTGCTGTTGAATTTCATTGGAAATATATAGGAATGCTGAGGACTTATGTGGGTTTCTTCTATATCCTGCAACTTTGGCAAATTTATATATTGTCTCAAGTAGTTTTTTACTTGATTCTCTAGGATTCTCTAAGTATATCATCATATACTCTGCAAAGTATATACTCTCCTTTGCCTAATTTGATTACTTTGGTTTCTTTTTCTTCTCTAATTGCTACTGGTAACATTTCTAATACCAGATTGAATAAGAGGGGTGATAGTGGACACCCTTTTTTCACCCCTGAAATGCTTCTAGCTTTTGCCCATTATATATAATACTTGCTGATGGCTCTAAATAGATGCTACCTATTATTTTAAGGAAGGCTCCATTTATTCCTATGTTTTTAATAGGAATGGATGTTGTAATTTGTCAAAAGCCTTTTCTGCATGTAATGAGATCATCATGTGGTTTCTGCTAGTTTTATTGTTGATATGATCAACTATACTGATGGTTTTCCTAATATTAAACCATCCTTGAATTCCTGGAATAAATCTTACCTGATCAAAGTGTATTATTCTTGAGATAAGTTGCTGTATTCTTTTTGCTAATATTTTATTTAGAATTTTTGCATCTATATTCATGAGGGAGATTGGTCTATAATTTTCTTTCTCTGTTTTATCTCTTCCTGATTTAGGTATCTGTGCCATATTTGTGTCATAAAAAGAATTTGGTAGGACTTCACAAATTTTACCAAATAGTTTGTAGAGTATTGGAATCAATTGTTCTTTAAATGTTTGATAGAATTCACTAGTGAATCCATCTGGCCCTAGAGATTTTTTCCTAGGGAGTTGACTGATGGCTTATTCAATTTCTTTTCTGAGATGGGGTTAAGTAATTTACTTCCTCTTCAGTTAATCTGGGCAACCTGTATTTTTGTAAATATTCATCCATTTCCCTAAGATTGTCAAATTTATGTGCATACAATTGGGAAAAATAATTCCTAATTATTGTTTTGATTTCCTCTTCATTGGAGGTAGATTCATCCTTTTCATTTTTGATACTCATAATTTTGTTTTCTTCTTTCTTTTTTATCATATTGACTAAGGGTCTATCAATTTTATTGTTTTTTTTTTCATAAAACCAGCTCTTAGTTTTATTTATTAATTCAATAGTTTTCTTAATTTCAATTTTATTAATCTACCCTTTGGTTTTCAATATTTCTGATTTAGTATTTAATTGGGGATTTTCAATTTGTTCTTTTTCTAGATTTTTCAATTGCATGCCCAATTCACTGACCTCCCTTTTCCCTAATTTAATCACGTATGCACTCAGGGATATAAAACTCCCCCTAAGAATTGCCTTTAATGCATCCCAAAAATTTTGGTATGTTGTCTCATTATCGTCATTCTCTTGAATGAAATGACTGATAATTTCTATAATTTCTTGTTTGACCCACTCATTCTTTTTTTTTTTAAGGAAGAGGGGTTAAGTAACTTGCTCGAGGTTACTTCAGTTATTTCTGGGTGTGGTGCTGAGTGTCTGAGCTGGGGATTAGATCTTCAGGTCATCCCAACACTGGAACCGGTGCTCTTACTTGCTGTGCTACCTGGCTGCCCTAGACCCACTCATTCTTTAGGATTAAATTGTTTAATTTCCAATTAGTTTTTAGTCTGCCTTTCCCTGGCCCTTTATTGCATATAATTTTTATTGCATCATGACCTGAGAAGGATGCATTTAATATTTCTGCCTTACTGCATAGAATTCTGAGGTTTTTATGCCCTAGAACATGGTCAGTTTTTGAGTATGTGCCATGAACCGCTGAGAAGAAAGTATATTCCTTTTTATCCCCATTCAGTTTTCTCCAGAGATCTATCATACCTATTCTCTCTAAAATTCTGTTCACCTCCTTAACTTCTTTCTTGTTTATTTTGAGGTTGGATTTATCATGTTCAGAGAGGGCGAGATTAAGGTCTCCCACTAGTAACATTTTCCTATCTATTTCTTCCTCTAATTCTTTTACCTTCTCCTCTAAGAATTTGGATGCTATACCACTTGGTGCGTGTATGTTAAGTAATGATAATGCTTCATTCTTGATTTTGCCTTTTAACAGGATATAGTTTCCTTCCTTATCTCTTTTAATTAGGTAAATTTTTGCTTTTGCTTTATCTGAGATAAGGATTGCTACCCCTGATTTTTTTAATTTAGCTGAGGCATGATCTATTTTACTCCAGCCTTTAACCTTTACCCTGTATGTATCCCTCTGTTTCAGAAGTGTTTCTTGTAAACAGCATATTGGAGGATTATGATTTCTAATCCATTCTGCTATCCATCTCTGTATTATGGGAAAGTTCATTCCATTTACATTCACAGTTAAGATTGTTATCTGTTTCTTTCCCTCCTTCTGATTCCCTCCCCTGTTAATGCTCATATTTTTCACCTTCTCCTTTCCCCCCTTAATAGTTTTCCTTTTGACCACAACCTCCCTCAGTATTCCCTTATCAACCCCCCTTCCTTATCCTCCCCTTCCCCCTTACTTCTTCCCTCCCCACTAACCACCCACCCCCCTTTCGTAGCCCTTTCCCCCTCCTACTTCCTGTCGGATATTTTTATACTTAATGAAGTATATTATTTCTTCTTCACACCAAGAGTGACAGGAACAAATCTCATGTGAAGCTTCTCTCCCTCCCCTCTTTCCCTCTAAAATGATAGTTTTTGTGTTTCTTCTCCATAGAGTCCTATGCTTAACTGGTTGTTATTCCCTCCTTACACCAGAACCAATGAGGGAAAAGCTCATATGATTGTCATCTACCTACCTTCTTTTCCTCTGCTATATTATTTTTATGTCTCTTTGTGTGGTATAATTTACCCTTTTCCATTTCATTCATTCCTTTTCTTCCATTGCAGTCCCTTTGTAGCCCTTAAAATGAATTTTTTTCATTGCCATTTTGGGTATTTTAAACTGTAATATAATGCCAAGGAAAGGCAACTTCCCAAGGTTCAAAATACCAGGATAGGTGCTCTCCATTTTATTCAGTGACAAATTAAGGACAGAGAAGGTCAAAACATGACATCATTCAAAATACAGCATTTACTGTGTGATTAAATAATCTCCAAGTACTACCCCACCCCAGGACCTTCCATTCATTCAATCAATTACAAAGTCCCTGTTCTAAATACTACTCCACCCCTAGGCTGTACCTTCATTTAGTCCACCACAAAGCCCCTTTTCTCAAATGGAGATTAGTTTCCAATCTAAGTAAAGTACATTCATTTGTTCAACCATAGAACACAAAAAGGTCAAAAGTTCCCCACCCCTGGATCACAATTGAATCTACTCCACAGTTACAACAAGTTTAAGCACAGCACTTAATACCCCAATGGAGGTCTTTTCTTCATCTAGACAGGAGGCAAGTTCTCAGCAATCTTAGTTCCTGGGGAGACAAGGCTTAGCAAGGCCACAAGATACATTGCCAGTCTCTTCATTAATTCATCCTCTGTCTGCAGAAAAGTCCTAGAACCCCTGAAAACATTAGCAAAACCCTCTCCCAGGATTTCTGTAAACATACAACAAGAAAATCCTTCTTCAGGGCTTCTGAACCAACAGAAAGGTTCCCAGACCCCTGCAACAACAGCACTGTCCTTCACCAGTGGACAGTATTCACTCTCTGTCTGCAGGACAGTCTCAGGAGCTCTTAGCCAACAGCCAGGTTCCAGGACTTCTTCAACAGGACTGTCTTTCACCAGTGGACAAATCTGGCAAAACAACATCAAAACAGACAGACAAAGTACCATCAAAAACAGCCATGTCTCCTCAGTCCTTGGCAGCTCCGGGGGCAGGTCTCAAAACTCCAGGGCAATTCAAAGTGGCCCTCAGCAATCCTCTCAATCTCTCTCTGCCTCCACGAGGGTGCTGCTTCCAAAAAGTTCTTCCTCCCTTGTTGACCTTGAAAAACCCAGAGAATATTGCCCCAGGAAAAAATCCTGGAACAAGGAAACCAGAAGAAAAAGAAGGCCCTGCAATCTTTTAGCTCAGGAAGCTAGGGGGATTAATGGGAAAGATCCCTTTTGCTGTGACTGAAGGGAACCACTACAGTATGGGAGGCATTCCAGAAAGCCAACAGCAAGCTCCACCTTAGTGGACCAGCAGGAGATCCTGAGCTCCAGGTGGAGGAGCAGGCAAAGGTTCAGTCTCCATCCTCCTTAAATGTGGTGTTTCCCAAGGGTTTGTCTTTTACCTTCTTCTCTCTGGAAGAAGTTCTTTTGACACCTAATCAGGAGGGGATTTTACCTCATACAGAGCTAGCTGTCCGAAGAAGGATTCTAGCCCAGCTCTTCATGATTCTAAGTGTAGCACTATCTATACTCCTATCTCTTTCAGGGCAAAACCACTTCATGAAGTGTCCTAAGTCATTGTTATTAATCACATAAAACAGGATCATTAGCCAAATATTCATTTATTTCAAGGGAAATAAATTAACAGCAATATCAAGAACAGGGAGAAGAGACCTCAATGTACATTACAGAAGCAGAATCAGGGTCTCTCTTTAAATCTACCCCTTTCTTCCTAAGTGTTTAAAAGACCCAAAACAGATGAGTGGGACAGTTAACAAGGATGCTGCACTTTCACTTAGAAAGAAGATGAAGGAAACTAAGGTCTCAGGGGTGATTCACCCATTCTAATCTCCTTCATAATGCAAAAGTAGTTCCCATGAATCCAAGATAAAGGACAGACCTACAAAGGGTGGGTGCCCAAGGCTTGAGCCAACTATTCTGACCCCTGTCGCAAGGACAAATTCTTCTCTCCTTTCCCCTCTCTTCCTTTACTCTCCCCTTCTCTCTCTCTCTCTCTCTCTCTCTCTCTCTCTCCCTCTCTCTCTCTCTCCCCCTCTCTCTCTCTCTCTTTCTCCCCCCTAAAGCTAAATTCCAATTCCAATGTCACAGTTACTATGACTTCAGAGTAAAAGGCATGGGCTATAATAAGCACTGCTTCCAGAGTTTGTGGGAAACCTCATTACTTGGCCAGTTAGAAAGTGAAGGATTACATGTACAATGGGTATAATACATGTTGTTGTGAGGATTAAATAAGATAATATAATGTATGTTTATTCCCCCTCCTGGCTCTGTTTCTGACTTTCTCTGAACTTCAAAACCATGCCCCCTCTACTGCTTGTTCATCCTGGAACTTTTCAGCACCTGGTGCCTCCTTGCCTCAAAACAGTTTCCCACTCTCATGACTTAATTATCTCTCTCTTTTTAAAAAACACAATGTGTAGTATTTATTATATAGGCTTTCTTGAAATGGAAGTTGTAAAGCCATGCGTAAGCAGCTTTCCAGAGGACTGCTGCTGTGAACAGCTTTCAAGGTTCTGATTACATAGTATAGTGAACTCTCTTTTTGTTTAATAACAAATCAGAGCAAAACATTCACAGAAAGTCAAGGTACACCATTCAGAATGTTAGAACTCATCACATAAGATCAAAATACAACATTCACCTGTAATGTAATTGCCAAGGAAAGGCAACTTCCCAAGGTTCAAAATACCAGCATAGGTGCTCTCCATTTTATTCAGTGACCAACCAAGAACAGAGAAGATCAAAACATGACAACATTCCAAATACAGCATTTACTAAACGTGATTAAATAATCTCCAAGGACTACCCCACCCCAGGACCTTCCAATCATTCAATCAATTACAAAGTCTCTGTTCTAAATACTTCTCCACCCCTAGGCTATACCTAAATTAAGTCCACCACAAAGCCCCTCTTCTCAAATGGAGATTAGTTTCCAAACATAAGGTCAAAAGTTCCCCACCCCTGGATCACAATTGAATCTACCCCAGAGTTACATCAAGTTTAAACACAGCACTTAATACCAAAATGGAGGTCTTTTCTTCATCTTGACACGATGCAAGTTCTCAGCAATCTTAGTTCCTGGGGAGACAAGGCTTAGCAAGGCCACAAGATACATTGCCAGTCCCTTCATGAATTCATCCTCTGTCTGTAGAACAGTCCTAGAACCCCTGAACACATTAGCAAAGCCCTCTCCCAGGATTTCTGTAAACATACAACAAGAAAATCCTTCTTCAGGGCTTCTGAACCAACAGAAAGGATCCCAGACCCCTGCAACAACAGCACTGTCCTTCACCAGTGGACAGTATTCACTCTGTCTGCAGGACAGTCTCCAGACCCCTGCAACAACAGCACTGTCCTTCACCAGTGGACAGTATTCACTCTCTGTCTGCAGGACAGTCTCAGGGCTTCTTAGTGAACAGCCAGGTTCCAGTACTTCTTCAACAAAAGGACTGTCTTTCACCAGTGGACAAATCCGGCAAAATAACATCAAAACAGACAGACAAAGTACCAGCAAAACAGCCATGTCTCCTCAGTCCTTGGCAGCTCAGGGGGCAGGTCTCAAAAGTCCAGGGCAATTCAAAGCGGCCACCAGCAATTCTCTTAGTCTCTCTCTCTCCACGAGGTGCTGCTTCCAAAAAGATCTTCCGCCTCTCTCTTGTCTCTCCAAATCTACGTCATCAGCTCCTCCCAGTTCAGGACTTTCTTTTCACATCAACAAGTCCATCCCACAGGTGGTATTAACAAGCTCTGGGTTTTAACACAATCAATTTGAAAACCAAGCCCAATACAGGGGAATCTCCACATTCCATTACTATCACATCACCATATCACAACTCAACAACTTATCACTAAAATGGCCATATAGTTTTCACCAAAGTGGTCACACAGTTTTGAACAAAGTACAATCACTTAGTAATTCAATCATTTAGTAACTCAATCATTCAATCATCTTTAAGGAGGCTTGCCTACTTAAGGGATGCAAAGTACAATAGTCAAAGTACTCCACCCCTGGATAGTGCATTCATTTAGTCAAGCACAAAGTCTTTAAGTCCTCAGTACAAAAGTCAACGTACCACACCCATGGGGTGCAACAAATTCATCAGTCACTGCTCAGACAATTTCATCAGTCACTACTTAAGAGAGGGCTTTTCATCTTGACTCAAGGCAGATAGCTCCTACCTGAATCCACCAAACTGTCACCTGGGTTCAAAGGCAGACAGTTCCTTTTCCAGATCTCCATGCAGCTCCTGCTCCACATTGAAGCTCACAGTATCCAGTCCACCTCAAGTCCTTCACAGTTTCTGTTCCTGGGAAGAGAAAGCTTAACAGAGGCACAGACAAAGTACTGACACCACAGTCATACTTCTTCTCAGGTCCAGCTGGTCCTTGGAAGTTCTCAGCAGCTCCAGCTGGTCCTCAGAAGCCTTCAGCAGATCCATTCTCAAAATCAAAATCACTTTCTCCATGGAAGTTCCAGTTCAGCAGCAGCAGCTCAGCCTCCAGATGTTCGCTGAGAGAAAGTCTCTCTCTCTCTCTCTCTGTCTCTGTCTGTCTCTCTCTCACTCTGTCTGTCTGTCTGTCTCTCTCTCTCTCTCACACACTCACTCCCGGTAGCAGCTGCTCTGCCTCCAGAAGCTTGTCCCAAGAAGTTCTGACTGTCCAGCTTGTGGTCCTCCTTAAATATGGTATTATCTTCTCCCTGATCAGCCCCTTCCTGTCACATCAACAACAGGGGTTCCCTGTTCAGTCCTTTCGTATTACATCAACAACAGGGATTCATATATTCTGTTTCTTTAATAGAGGCTTAATTTGATACTAGGTGCTAAGTACCTCTCAGCTTAGCAATACAAAAGGATCTTCAAATTTCATTACTACTACAAAATTTTTTTTTAGTTTATTTATTTTTAATTTTCAACAGTCACTTTCATAAGTTTTAAATTTTCTCCCCCTCCCTACCCTTCTCTACCCCAAGACAGAATGCAATCTGGTATAGGCTCTGCATGTACATTCCTATTAAACATATTTTCACATTAGTGCACTGTCAGTGCAATATTTACATCACCCATGATCACAATAAAGACCTTGACTATAAATACTGAATGATGTTTGATCACAAACTATAACAGATTCTCCAGGTAAAGGACAGAACTTAAACATTTATTTAGACACCAGAAAACTAAATCCCCAAATCAGTAAGCTGATTCCATCAGTATCCTTCAGACTTCCCACAAACCAATACAAGATCAATATTTACTCACAAACCTCTCTCTCTCCTTACCTGAGTACCTCTCTCTCCCATTGCCTTTCTGACTCTGTTTCCCAGCTTCCTATGGACTCTGCTTCTCTTCAACAAACTCCTCCCACCACAAGTTCCATGTGACTACATTCAGCCTATTAGGGGGCAGAGTTTACTTTCAAAGCAGGGGAGGTCTTCAAACTCCCCCCTAAGTCTATTAAGGGTCAAGGAAGATCTTCAAATTCCCATTCCTATTACATTCGGCCCCAAGATCTTGCATCTCCTTTATTTAGAAAAACTACATTAACAATAAATGAGAGTTTAGGGATAACTGGTGGAAAAACTGATGTCAACAGAACTTTGCAACAATATAGCAGGAATAATAGAAAAACTTGGCACATAAAACAATAACTGAGGGTGGGTGCTTGGGCACAAGCACCCTATCCTTTCCCCCTTGAATGAATGGGGCTCAAAATCTTGGGGTAAGGAGTGAAGGTCTCTTCTCCAAAGCTATTTCAAGCTGAAATTGGACATAGTGCTGTCCCTGCCCCAAGAGGTCCCATTTGAGAGGTTGGTTCTTTACCTGCCATCCAGAACTTGGTCAATGCCAGGCGCTGGAGGTCCCATTTGAAAATTCAGTTCTTTAGCTGTCTTCTGCAACTTGGTTGACAAGAGGTCCAGAGGTGGCACATCAAAGCAATCAGGCATCTGCAGGTGAAGGGTACCAAACCTGCAGGAAACAAATCTCACAAACAAGTTTAACAGATAAAAATCCAAAAAGAGAAAAATATAGGGTCAGCCATGCTTCTGGAGTCTTTGGATTCACTATCATAATATCATTCACAGGAGAATATATGACACTATCCTCCTCACTCTATTCCAATAGCTTGATGCTCTGCCACAAGTTGAGCATATTGACCACTTCCACCTATCCCAGTACTTCCTTTAATCGGAGTTTCCCTACAGATATGACAAAATTGGATCAATGGTTCAGAAGCATTTATAGGGGCAGTTCTCAAGCCCATTTTCATGATACATTTCATACAGTTCATTAGTTGGAATATCATCAATTTTTCTAAAATTAACCCCTGCTCTTAATAGGGCAATAAACAGTTCTTCTCGGAGGTGGAGTCAAGATGGCAGAATAGAAACATGATCTCACTGCAGCTCCAGCTTCCACCTTCCCCAATCCATGTAAATAGGGGACTCTAAACAAACTTTAAAACTGCAGAACCCACAAAATGACACAGAGAAGCTAACCTCCTGCCGAGGACAGCCCTGCAGACCAGCAGGAATTGGCCAGCGCAATGCTCTGGGAGCCAAACCCAGCCCCATGCCGAGGCTTTAGCCCCAGGGACTCCAGATCAGCAGCAGCTGTGGCCGTTTCCAGATTTATCAATACATAGATGAAGGACAAAGTGAGAGGTCAGTGCAGTCTGGACTTTGGACCCAGTAAGTGGGAGTGAATGGCTTTTGCCTCCAGGGCAAGAAGCCGCTGAGACACCCAACCAGCTCCACATGGCAGCTTCAGCTCCTGGCCTGCAGAGTGTAGGGGGACCAAACACCAGTCTGAGTAATAATCGCTCTTGCTTTTAACCTGCTTGGATCTGGATTGCAGTCTAGGGTGGAGGTCCTAAGGTGTGTGTCCAGCTTGCCAGAGTGGGTGGAGACCTCAGAGAGGGCACCTATCTAATACCTCCAGCAGCTGAGAATACCCCAGTGTTTGGAACGAAAGCTCCCCTGTCTAGTGGCAGAGTCCTACTGTGGCAAAAAGCCCAGGAGTCAAGTGACTGAGGGGCAACATGACCAGTCAAAGGAAACAAAGAAGACAGAAGATTCCAACATTAGACTCCTATTTTGGGGACAACAAGGAGAAAAGCATGGAACAGGTGGAAAACAGTGAAGTCAGAACTCCTGCACCAAAAGCTTCAAAGGAAAATACGAGCTGGTTACAGGCCATAGAGGACCATAAGAAGCAGATAAGAGGAGTGGAGGAAAATTTGGGAAGAGAAATGAGAAGGATGCAAGAAAATTACAAAATGAGAGTCAACAGCCTGACTGAGGGAAATAACACCGTGAAAAATAGACTAACTCAAATAGCAAAAGAGGCTCAAAAAGGCAATGAGGAGAAGAAAGCCGAATTTGCCAGATGGAAAAAGAATCTCAAAAGTTCAATGAGGAGAATCGTTGCTTCAGAATTAGATTGGAGCAAATGGAAGCTAATGACTTTATGAGAAATCAAGATGTTGTTAAACAGATCCAAACAAATGAAAGAACAGAAGGCAAGGTGAAATATCTCATGGGAAAAACCACTAACCTGGAAAATAGATACAGGAGAGATAATTTTAAAATTATTGGACTACTTGAAAGCCATGATCAAAGAACCTAGAAATCATCCTCTATGAAGTCCTCAAAGAAAACTGCCCTGATGTTTTAGAACAAGAAGGCAAAATAGAGGTTGAAAGAATCCACCGAACACCTCCTGAAAAAGATCCGAAAAAGAAAACTCCTAGGAATATTATAGCCAGGTCCTGGAATTCCCAGGTCAAGGAGAGAATATTACAAGCAGCCAGGAAGAAACAATTTGAATATTGTGGAAACACAATCAAGATAACCTAGGATCTGGCAGCTTCTACACTGAGGGATCGAAGGGCTTGGAATATGATATTCCGGAGGGCAAAGGAGCTGGGATTAAAACCAAGAGTCATGATAAACAGGTATCATATTTCTGGGGAAAATTTGGTCATTCAATGGAATAGAGGACTTTCAAGAATTCTTGCTGAAAAAACCAGAGCTGAATAGAAAATTTGACATTCAGATACAAGAAGCTAGAGAACAGGGAAAAGAAATCATAAAGAACTTATCAAATTTGAACTATTAGCATTCCTACATGGAAAAACAATAATTGTAACTTATGAAACTTTCCTCAGTAGTTGAAGGGAATAGAAATATATATGTCTATATATGAGGGTATATGGGCATATTAATACATATGTGAATGTATGTATATAGGTTTACAGGTATACATAGATAGAGGGCACAGGACCAATTTAACAGGAAGGGATTATACTTAAAAGGGGAAATTAAGAGGTGAGAGAGGAATATAATGAGAGGAGATGGGGAGAGATGGAATGGGATAAACTATCTCATACAGAAGAGGCAAAGGTAAAGGGTTAAAATGGAGGGAAAGAATAGGACTGCAAAAGGGAATGGGTCAACCTTATTCCCATTAAATTTGGCTTGAGGAGGGAAAGAAGTAAACAGTAAATACGGTATCTCACCCTCCAGGACAGTAGGGGGGGAGGGGATTAGAGGGGGGATGATGGAAGGAAGGGCAGGCTGGGGGGAGGGAAGTTGGGAGCACCCAGTTTTGAAAAGGGACAGGATCAAAGTAGAGAATTGAACAAGTGGGAGGTGGGATAGGAGGGAGGGAAATATATTCAGTCTTTTACAATGTATCTACTGTGTTATTGTTTTGTATTAGCCACACATGTACAACCTATACTGAACTGTTTATCTTCCCAGTTAGGGTGGGTTTCAAGCTAGGAAGGGAATGAATCTGGAATTCAAAGTTTTAAAATCAATTATTCAAATATATATATATATATATATACACTATTATTAATACTATTTTACATGTAATTTGGAAATAAGATATACAGGCACTGGGGCATAGAGATACACTGGAAAAGTCGAAAGGGGTATGGGAGAAAATATGGGAAAGAGCAGATTGGAGGAGGGAATACTATCATTTGAGACTGCTATCTGGGGGCGGTGTGTAGGGGAAAAATGGGCTGAAAATTTGTAACTCAAAATCTGGCTGAAATGAATGATATAAATCAGAAGTTAACAAAGCATTTGAAAAATAAAAATAGTTAAAAAAATAAAATGAGACGTTTATTTAAAAAAAAAAAACATTTCTTTTCTTGGCAATCTATTCTGTCTTTGAATCCACCAGCTATTTACTCATCTCTCTTGAGGAAATTTAAATATTTTCCCATTTTCCCATTCTCCTAAGTCACTTAACTGTGAAATTTTATTCAGCTCCTCTGAAAGAGGGTACCCTATTTCACTAATTAGTAGAGTCAGAAGTAGGTGCTTATAAGCAGGAGGAATTTTCTTCACCATGATATTTCTATGAGGAACTACTAAGGGGATTTCGTGATACGTATCTCCATCTCCAACCATGATAGCAGTTTTCATTACTTCTTTCAACTTTCTCATACAGTCTCTGAGTACCAGTGTCTGTCTCCCTAGGCCACATAGAAGCAGTGGGATACATTCTATTGCATCCAGCAACAGCTAAAGCTAACAGATTGGTCGTACTGTTACCTCCTGCTAAATGAAAGTCCCTAAAAGCTTGCTGTACAAGAAGTGCACTGTGTCACCACTATCTATCAGTATCTATCTCTATCTATACTATCTATATGTATCTATCACTTCATCACTGATTCTTACCATCGAAGACACTAAGGATTCTCCCATTCTTTGGGTGAATCTGCTCAAAATATCAGCAATCTGTTGAATGAAATACTTAAATATTTCCTTGAACACTGCTTGCCCTCCGTCACTCTCCTTCCTTCTTCTCAGTATGGAGCCCGAGCTTCTGCCCTTGTAATAGCTTCACCATGAAACAATATATCCCTTAACATTGTATCACTCTCCTGGCAGTCATTGTCCTAGCAACTAGGCTCTGATTCTACCAAAGCTGTATGAAATTTTCTCTTGTTACTTTTTTCTTCTTTTGGGGGGGCCAAATTTACAACAGCCATCTCTTCTTCCACCTGAGACTGCCCAGGTTTCTATTTTAAAGGGAGGGGGGAGCTCGAATTCTTGCAATTAACCAACTCTTGTAACAGCTTGTCTCTGCTTCTACACGCAATATGTTAGCCTGTAAGTAAAACTCAGCCCTTTTGCCATACTTCCAAATTGAGCTCCAGAATGGTTGGATCAAGTCACAACTATGCCAACAGTGCATTATTGTTCCAATTTTTAAACATCTTCTCCAACATTTATCATTTTCTTGTTTTGTCATGTTAGCCAGTTTGATAGGTGTGAATTGTTTTGATTAGCATTTCTCTAATCAATAGTGATTTAGAGCAGTTTTTTTCATATGACTATAGATAACTTTCATTTCTTCCTCTGAAAACTGCCTCTTCATATCCTTTGACCATTTATCAATTGGGGAGTGACTTATATTTTTGTAAATTTGTCTCACTTCTCCATATATTTTAGAAATGAGGCACTAATAAGAAACACTAGTTGTAAAAATTCTTTGGTTTTTTCATAAAACCAGCTCTTAATTTTATTTGTTATTTCAATAGTTTTCTTCATTTCAATTTTATTAATCTCTCCTCTGGTTTTCAGTATTTCTAATTTGGTATTTAATTGCAGATTTTTAATTTGTTCTTTTTCTATCTTGTGCTTGCCAAATTCATTCATCTCCCATTTTATTCTTGTAATCATTCAGAGATATAAAACTTTCCTTAAGAACTGCTTTTTCTGCATCCCATAAGTTTTGGTGTGTTGTCTCATTCTTGCTATTCTCTTGAAGTTATTGATTGTTTCTATGATTTGTTGCTACACCCACTCATTTTTTAGGATTTTATTATTTAGCTTCAAATTAATTTTTAATCTATCTTTCCATGGCTCCTTTATTACATGTAATTATTTTGTGACATGGTCTGCAAAGGATGAATTTAATATTTCTGCCTTTTTGCGCTAGATTGTTTTTATACCCTAGTACATGGTCAATTTTTGTGTATGTACCATGTACCACTGAGGAAAAAGTGCATGCTTCTATTCTCATTCAGTTTTCTGCAGAGATCTTCCATTTCTACCTTTTCTAAAAATCTATTCACCTGCTTTACTTCTTTCTTGTTTATTTTGAGGTGAGATTTATGAAATTCAGAGAAGGGAGGTTGAGGTTCTCAGGCTAGTATAGTTTTGTTTTCTTTTCCTCTTTTAATTCCCTTTACTTCTTCCCTAAGAATTTGGATGCTATACCACTTGGTGCAGATATATTTAGTAATGATATTACTTCATTGTCTGTGACATCTTTTCAACCGGATATAGTTTCCTTCCTTATCTCTTTTAATTAGATCTATTTGATTTTGCTGTGTCTGAGATCAGGATTGCTACCCTTGCTTTTTTTCCCCTTCAGTTGAAGCATAATATAGTCTGCTCCAGCATTTTACCTTTACTCTGTGTGTATATCCTTGTGATTCATATGTATTTCTTATAAACAACATATTGTAGGATTATGGTTCTTAATCCATTTGTCTATTCATTTCTGTTTAATGGGAGAGTTCATCACATTCAATTCACAGTTATAATTACTATCTGTGTCTTTCTCTTCATCCTATTTCTGCCTCCCCACTCCATTTATGCCTTTATTTCTCCCTTCTCCCTTTCCCTTCTGAAAAGAGTTTTGCTTTTGACCACCACCTCCCTCAATCTTCCCTCATTTCTATAAACCTTCCTTCCCTTTTCTTTCCTCTTTCCCCTCCTACTGCCTGTAGGGAAAGTTAGATTTCTATACTTAACTGAGTATATATACATATATACTCAGTTAAGTATAGAAATATATATTATATATGTATACATATTTATATACACATAATATGTATAACACACACACACACATATATATATATATATATATATATATATATATATGTATTTCCTCCTTGAACCAAATCCAATGAGAGTAAAGTTCAAACACTGCTCAATTCCTTCCCTTCTTTCCCTCTACTATAATGTTTTTGTGCCCCTTCATATGATGTTAATTTACCCTTTTCTACCTCCTTATTTCCTCTTCTCCCATTACAATCCCTTCTTAACCCTTAATTAGGTTTTTATCATCACATCAGCTAGTTTATCTATCTATGTATATCCCTTTTAAATGTTTCAATAAAGATAGAGTTTTCAAGATTTACCATTATCATGTAGGTATATAAACAGTTTACCCTTACAGAATACAATAGCTTTTTTGTTCTTTTTTTATGTTGACCTTTTTATGACTGTTTTGAGTCTTGTATTTGAAGATCAAATTTTCCATTGAGCTCTGGCCTTTTCATCAAGAAGGTCTGGAAATTCCTTATTTCATTGAATGTCCATCTCCTTGCATGAAATACTATGCTTAATTTTGCTGAGTAGTTGATTCTTGGTTGTAGTCCTTACAAAATAGCATATTCCAATACCTCTGATCTTTTAATGTAGAAGCTGCAAGGTCCCATGTGATCCTGACTATAGTTCCAAGGTATTTGAATTGTTTCTTTCCAGCTACTTGCAGTGTTTTCTCCTTGACCTGATAATTCTGGAATTTGGCTACAATATTCCTTGGTGTTTTTAATTTGGGATCTCTTTAAGGAGGTGAAAGATGGATTTTTTTATGACTATTTTCCCTCTGGTTCCAGGACCTCAGGGCAGTTTTCCTTGATGATTTCTGAGAAGATACTGTCCAGGGCTTTTTTTCATCATGACTTTCCAGCAGACCAGTAATTCTTCAATTATCTCTTCTGGATCTATTTTCCAGGTCAGTTGTTTTTACAATAAGATGTTTTACATTTTCTTCTATTTTTTCATTCTTTTGATTTTATTTGACTGATTCTTTATGCCTCATAGAGTCATTAACTTCTACTTGTCCAATTATAATTTTTAACAAATTATTTTCTTCAGCTAGCATTTATACCTCCTTTTCCATTTGGCCAACTTTTCTTTTAAAGAGTTGTTTTCTTCAGTTAAATTTTTGTTTCCTTTTCATCAATTGTATTTTTAAAGGAATTGATCAATTTTTCTTCTACTTCTCTAATTTGACTTTTAAAAATCATTCTCAGGCTCTTCCAAGAATGTTTTTTTTGGCTTGAGACCAGTTCATATTCCCTTTTGAGATCTCAGAATGTCTCAGTATCAATGCTGTCCTCTTCTGAATTCGTATTTTTATCTTCCCTGTACTCACAGTCAGAATCTATGATCTCTGCTTTTCTGTGTCGTTATTTATTCATTTTGATTGCCTTTTTCCCTTGGTTTTTAAAGTGGATTTCTGCTTCTGGGATAGAGGGGAGTCTGTCCCATGCTCCTTGTTCTGGGGGGTCAGGGCCTGGTTACTGACTTTGTGTGCTGTGGTCTCTGGTTCTGGCAGCTGGAAGCTATATAATGCTGTAGCTTACCTTGTGGTAAATTGGAGCTGGCTGCTGTGTACATAGGCCAGGTGAGGTCTTTCTGCACTTACATGTGGTTTTGCTGAGCTTTGTGGCATGAGTGGGGGAGGGGTGATCTAGCTGCTAAAGGTCTCCTCCTCCACTTGGGCTGCACTGGAGCACATGTAGGCTCAACCACTAGTGAACACCCATATGCGTTGATGTCTACTGATTCTGTGGGCTATGTGAAGGCACACAGTGGGAGGTGGGGTGGGGGTGGGGGTCCTGGTGTTGGCCCTTGCCTGCTCCAACCACCCTGGGGCTCAGTATCTCCTGCTGCTCCACTGGGTTGGAGTTTGCTTCTGGATTCCTGGGATGCCTCCTGTCCTGGTTCCCTTCAGCCACAAGAAGAGTGACCTTCCCCATTAATCCCCCTAGCCTCCCAAGCTAAAAAAAACTGCTGCACCCTGTCTTTCTGCTGGATGTATTGTTCTAGGATTTTTTCTTGTCAGCATATTCTGGGTTTTTCAAGGTCAGTAAGGGAGAGTGAGAATCACTTACTCCTTACTCTAACATTTTGGCTCCCAGAATTCCTACCTTTATCTTATCGCAGTGCTGGGGAGCTTTGTTCTGTCACAATTTTGACCTATGTCCATTAGCTATTCCTTAGGTAACTTTGTGCTCCTCTGCTTCTGGAGAATTTAACATAGTACCTGATTTAGTGCAAATGTCAGGCTGGTATAGCCTACTTCAGCTCAGAACTCCCAGCTCAAGAGATCCTCCAGCCTCAGCCTCTCTGGTAACTGGGATCATAGGAATGTGCCAAAATGCCCAGTCCAACAACTATTTATTAGCTGCCAACTATGTGCCAGGCAGTGCGCTAAGCATTCAGCGTACAAGAACAGAAACTAACTAATCCTTGCCCTCAAGGAGCTTTCTTTCCTATAACAGGAAAGATAATTATGAGCATATAATTACAGATATTATTAAGCTTAACTTTAATGTTTGCTCTAATTCATTTGCAAGTCAATACCTAAATTATTTGGGGGGGGAGCACAGGAAAAAGCAACAAAGGATTAAACCCAGACAACTCCAGGGCAGAGCCCTCTGAAATAGGTTTGGGCCCCCAATAAAGAAATTAAACTGTAATAATTAGGATTTCCTAATCCTAAATCATATAGATACTTGGGACAAAGGAAAACATATTCCTCAAAAAAGTAGTTCAAAAAGTCAGCTTAATTTTAACCTGGGAACATTGTACCTGACTCCCCTACTTCATGTTTAATTTTTGCATTGAACTGCCAGTGATGCAGCTAAGACTAATCTTGAACAAAGCTTCAGTCATCACATCTATAAAAGTCTGTTCTTCATACATCACTGGATTGTTGTCAATCTCAAATGAAATAATGTGTGTAAAATTTTTTGCAAATTCCAAAGTGTTATGTGAATGTATATTGTTTTTTAGTGGAAAATTAGTTGGATCACTTATCTAGGAGTCAGAAAATCAGGCTTCAGGTCCTACCTCCAAAACTCCTACCTCCATATTAGCTTTGCGTTCCTGAATAAATCATTTAAACTCTCAATGCCGTAAGCAATTCTCTATAACTAAAAGAATATTATAGATGGGTTGATGATGTGCATTGGTGGAGGAAGTGTGCACATCAAATGATATCACAGGTCCAGCTTGCCCTTGCTGTATCCATGCTGCAAATTTTTATTATGCTAAAAAATATTCAGTGGCTCTATTCCATATAGAATTCCAAACTCTTTGTTCTGGTATACAAGACCATATAGCCTTCTAAAATTTCCTCACACTATAATCCTAGAGTTAACAGGTGCTAATTGCTTGTTGTTTTTGTTGTTGTTATATTACTTTCAGTTGTGTCTAAATCTTCCTTAACCCTTTTAGGGTTTTCTTGGCAAATGTACTAGATTTGCCATTTCTTTCTCCAACTCATTTTACAGATTATGAAAATGAAGTAAACTGGGTTAAATAAATAGCCTAGGGTCACAAAGGAGTGTCTAAGGTGCTAAACCTAAGTTCAAATACTACCTCAGACACTTAAGAGCCATGAGACCCTGGGACAATCACACGACTGTTCTCAGCCTCAGTTTCTTCATCTGGAGATAAGAATAGAATATACCTCAGGTTTTCCTTTTTCTGAACTCTTTGTTGTCTAAACATTGGGTTTTTCATATGTTACTTTGTGTTCCTACTTATCTTTTTATGTGTATATCAAGTTCTTTAAAATCAGGAAATATCTTTTAACTCTGCATCCCTACAGCTTATAAAGCATTACACGATTGAAAAGGGGGCTATAAGTGACAATAAGCACTTAAGACATGTTTATTGATTGTTTGATTGATCAGAATGGATCAGCTTTTAAGAAATATTAAAACGAACATTTTTGAACCAATGCTAATGCTGCATGCTGAACTGTTTCCCAAATGCCCTGGAAGATCTGGTTGACCACAAGTAGAGTTCATGGAAACTTTGGAGGTTCTCTCTTTCACATCAAGTTTTTCAAGGACAGTCCTTTTTTGGTTCCATAAATGTGACTTCTTTTTTCTAAGAATGCAGCAACAAAAAAGCATGATTGAAGAAAGCCTATTGAGATGGATTATCCAGCTTTCTGACTATCACACAGTTCTTACCAAACAATACTTTGATGAATTAATTGTAAATGAATCAGAAATATATGGATAAAATTTCCCCTCAAGAATATGTGGGTTTAAAAATGAATGGGAAAAAAAGTGCTTGGCAAAATGTATTTTAGGTTTTATTTTACCCAAAATGAATAATAGTTCAAGATGTTCAATGAACAAAAACACAGCTGGTCTCCCTCATTCATGGTAATTATGTCATTAGTGGGCATGGTATAAAGCCATATTTTTAGCCAAGAGTTGTCAAATAGCCAATGAGAATACAAATATTCAGATAATAATCAGATTTAACAGTTCACAGTGAAAAATTATATTCCTTTTATGCTTGAAGTACCATGAAATTAAAAAAAAATTTTAAATTCAGTGTCAAGGAACTTAAATTGATTGCATATATGTGTAATTACTTCTACATTAGTAAAATCATACACAAACATAGACTCCATACTTCACCACATTTCAGAGTAATCAGCACTTTAATTCAAATTCCACTAATATCAGCAATTGTTGGACAAAATTAGAGGCTACCTGTAGGGCATTCAGAGCCTCCCTTATTAAACTTTTGCCCTTCTTCAAACAATTTCAAAACAAATTCTGCAGGCAACTGGAAGAAGACTGTTTTTATTGCAGAATCAACATCACAGAAAAAAAATCAACTCTTTATCCTTAAAAAGCATTACAACAGTAAATCAGAGGCACTGTTGTGCAAAGGAAAGAACACTGAGCTTAATATTAGAAGATATGAATCCCAGCTCTGCCATTCTGCTTGGTATATGACCTCAGGTGAGTTAACTGTCTCTAATCATAGTTCTTAAATACTATGATAGACATGGTAAGAGCAACATATACTCCATGTAGACTTAGTTTTGCAACCTCTATGAAGGTCCCTACAATGTAGTTATGTGTTTTCTTAAAAAGGCAAACTCACACTTTTCAGTGAGCCAGTGGTCTGATACGAGGATAAGACTTCCTCAGACTCATCATGCTCTTTCTAACCCTGGGAATCAACATTTTTTTTAATCAAATGCTTTATTAACTTCTAGTTTATGTCATTCATTTCCACAAGATTTTGAGTTACAAATTCTCTCCCTGTTCTTCCCAAACCCACCACCATAAAACAGTGATCCCACTGGATATCCCCTCCCCCAATCTGCTCTTTCCCATATCTTCCCCCACACCCCCTCTGACTTTCCAGTAGGGCAAGGCAGATTTCTATGCCCCAGTGCCTGTATATCTTATTTCCCAGTTACATGTAAAATAATATTGATAATAGTACACACACACACACACACACATTATATATATATATATATGTGTGTGTGTGTGTATATATTTAGACATTTAATTTTAAAACTTTGAATTCCAGATTCATTCCCTTCCTCCCTTTTCGCCTACCCTTACTGGGAAGATAAGCAATTCAAAATAAGATGTACATATATAGCTACGAAAAACATTTCCATAGTGGATATATTGTAAAAGACTGACTATATTTCCCTCCCTCCTGTCCCGCCTCCCACTTGTTCTGTTCTCTACTTTGATCCTGTCCCTTTTCAAAACTGGCTGTTTCCAACTTACCTCCCCCTCCCCAGGCTTCCCTCCCTTCCATCATCCCCCTTCTCATCCTCTTCTCCCCTATTCTCTTGTAGGGTGAGTGACCCAATACCTCCACCCTAGATCACAATCCAGATCCAAGCTGGTTAAAGCAAAAAGTGATTATCCCTCAGATTGGTTGCTTGGTCCCCCTACAATCTGCAGGCTGGGAGCTGAAATTACTATGTGGTAGCGACTACACAGCCACTTCTCCCTCTGGGGTATAAAGGCCGAGACCATACTCCCAAACTACCAGATCCCAAAGTCCACACTGCACTGACCTCTCACTTTGACCTTAGCATCTATGGGTTGATAATTCTGGAAATCACCACAGCTGCTGGTGATCTGAAGTCCCTCCAGCCAGTGGCTGCTCCACAAAACAATACTGTAGAAACACAATCAAGCCTGCCCTGAGGCTAAAACCTCTGGCTGGCATGGGGCTGGGGTTGGCTCCCCCAGCACTGTACTGGCTGCTTCCTGCCGGCCTGCCAGAGTATCCTCAGCAGGAGGTTAGTTTCTCTGTGTCATGTTGTGGGTTCCGTAGCTCCAAAGTTTGTTCAGAGTCATCTTTTACATGAATTGGAGGAGGGAGAGCCCGAGCCCCGTGGAAGTCCATTTTCTATCCAGCCATCTTGACTCCACCCCTGTTGGAATCAACACTTCTTTCCTCCTCATGGAGATGTGGGGAGTTATATACCCCTGAACAATGGCTCTACATTTGCTAAATATTCTTCTAGTCTACTGTTAAGAAAATTTTTGTTGTCATTAAACGTTAGACAATCTATGAATCTCTTTTCCTTCCAATCTTCAGATTGACTCAATGGATAAGTACTATCTAGAACAGAAATAGAACATAATCTCTAATACCTTCAACCTACCTGAGACACAAGCTATGTGACGATGGGCAGGAGCAGTCAAATTCACGTTTCTTTATTGAACATTTACTAAGGCCAGATAAGCACTGTATTAGGTTCTAAGACTATAAATATCAATGCAGCCTCCAGGTTTAAGACACATACATTAAATGAAAATCACTTTCCATGTCTGAATTTGACTTTCTTCTTCCATAAAATAGAGGTAGGACATAAATAGAAGTCCCCTCCTCATAGAGTTTTTGTGGGTTTCACATCAAATAATGAATTTAAAGTGCTTTGCAAACTTTAAAGAACTATATAAATGCCAATTGTTATTATTATTGTTATTACTGAAAAGGGCTCACAACTGAAGGGCTGACTACAACTTGAATACAACACTGATAATTTTATCAATGACAATTCACAAAGATTGGACATATCACACTTTTGAAGATTTCTATCATTTTAGATAGGGATGTGTTTAATATTAATTAGAAAAGGGCACAATGCTTAGACAATAGGAAAAATGGTGAATTTACTCTTTCAGAGAACTCTCGAGTGAGAAAAGTCTGTCTTTTGATGGATACCGTCTTTGCACTTTATGGACTTAGGGCTTGTCCTCTAATTTTGCCTCCAGTACTGAAAGGATAATTTTCTCAGCTGCTGGAGCTATTAGTTGGATGCCTTCTCTGAAGCCTCCACCAGCTCTGGCTAAGTGGTCACACACCCCAGGACCTCCACCCTAGACAGTGATCCAGATCCAAGCAGGTTAAAGCTAGAGTGATTAACCCTCAGAATGGTTGCTTGGTCCCCTACAATCTGCAGGACAGGAGCTCTGAGGCAGCCATGTGGCAGCCACACCTCAGCCGCTTCTGCCTCTGGGGGGGGGCAGAGGCCAGACTACACTCCAAGACCCCCTGTTCCCAAATTCCACTGATCTCTCACTTTGTCTTTGGTGTTTATGGATTAATAATTCTGGAAACCACCACAGCTGCTGGTGATCTACTCTTACAATGTCCCTATATTGCTCTAGCTGTGGCTTGTCAGGCCACCCTGAGGATAAAACCGTGGGCTCCTGCAGGGCTGGGCACTACTCACAGTGTGCTGTGATGAACCCTTCCTGTCTGCCTTCTGGGCTGTCTTCAGTGAGAGGTTTGTTTCTCTCTGTTACTTTGTGGGTTCTGTTGCCCTAAAGTTTGCTAAGAGTCATTTTATAGGTATTTGAGGTTGTTATGGAGGAGCACCGGGAGTTTTCCTGCTTCTGCACTTCCATCTTGTCTCTGCCCCCCCCCCATATCCTGTTCTAAATACTACTCCACCCCTAGGCTGTACCTTCATTTAGTCCACCACAAAGCCCCTCTTCTCAAATGGAGATTAGTTTCCAAACATAAGTAAAGTACATTCATTTGTTCAACCATAGAACACAAAAAGGTCAAAAGTTCCCCACCCCGGATCACAATTGAATCTACCCCAGAGTTACATCAAGTTTAAGCAGAGCACTTAATACCCAAATGGAGGTCTTTTCTTCATCTAGACAGGAGGCAAGTTCTCAGCAATCTTAATTCCTGGGGAGACAAGACTTAGCAAGGCCACAAGATACATTGCCAGTCTCTTCATTGATTCATCCTCTGTCTGCAGAACAGTCCTAGAACCCCTGAAAACATTAGCAAAACCCTCTCCCAGGATTTCTGTAAACATACAACAAGAAAATCCTTCTTCAGGGCTTCTGAACCAACAGAAAGGTTCCTGTCCCGTCCAGCGGGACCAAGTTATTCGTGGGGTCGAGGAGGACCCAGCCTGCAAAGGAATGGGTGGGAAAGAAAGAGTGAGACCAAGCGAGTTTTTGTCAAGGTCTGATTTTATTATGCTAAAGCAAAGCATATATACTCTTGGGGGATGAGGAAATAAAGAAAGGGGGGAGTGAGGGGGGTTTCCATGGGTAACAACTGAAACTTCTATAGTTGTAGCAACTTGTTCAGCAGTTGTAGCAACGAAACTTCTGCGGTTAGAACATCAGGTACTTTTCGTGGTCGGCTGATTCTCAGGACAGGGTATTCGGGGGTGTGGCTTTCTTACGGGGGGAAGGGTACTTGGCCCTAAGGCTTTCGCTCCCAACATGTCCCCCTTTTTTCTCTAATGACCGGTGAAAGGCCTGTCTTAGGCTATGCGGGCGGACCCCGCCTCTGGCGTCTTAAAAGAACATTCCAGCCTCGTTCTCTTCTGCCTTCTTTCATTCACTTTCCTACAAAAGGAACCTTAGAACCAATTTAAATTACCAATCCTGAATGCTTATCATTCTTACAAAATTAAAATTAGAGTCTTGGTCAATTGTCATGATCATACATTAAAACTAGTTTCTTATATTTCTGCATTAATTCGTTATTAATTCCTCCACCAGGAGGATGGGATTTCATTAAGGGATTCACATTATACTAACAGTTACAACAATTAAAATATTTACTAAGTAGTCCAGAAACTATTCTCCTTTTAATATTAGCTAATTATGAGAAAGCTGAGGCAAGTATGATACTAACTAAATAGCATAATAATGTTCCCACAAATCCTTGACCTATTTGTCCTCACATTATTACAAAGAATTAAAGGACCCTGACTTATACAGGAATATCTTTGCTAAATCCTAAGCCTAATAGCTTTATCTTATAGTAACTTAAGATGTTCCAGAATCAAGTATTTACTTTTTCAAAACTTTTGTAATTTCAAAACTTTTGATTATTGAAACTTGCCACCAAGAATAGGGACAAAACTCTAATGAGAGAACCATTTTCTCCAACTTCAGAATGTCAATTCCAGGCAAAAAGTATACCAAGCTGCAATCTGCATTGAGCCAAGCTCAGAGTCTGCCAGGTGTCACTGGGAGGGTCAAGTCAGGAGAATCCTACCTCAGCTCATGCAGAACAGTCGTTCTCCCGACCTTCCATACCCATACTTCACAGGCCTTCCATACCTGTACCTTATAGGGTCTGGCATCATGGATCCGTGGCTCAGATAGTTTGGATAGCCTTTCTTAATATCCATACCTGGAGTTAGACTCAGGGGAATAGTCAGTTAACAGTCCCATCAAATCTTAAATAACAAGCTCCAACATTCATTTTAAGATATGATTATAATCTCACATTGGTTAAGGAACATCTCCTGTATTC
>NW_027186473.1:65731244-65813900 GCF_028583685.1 Petaurus breviceps papuanus | reverse complement strand
GTTCAGCAGTTGTAGCAACGAAACTTCTGCGGTTAGAACATCAGGTATTTTTCCGCAGTCGGCTAATTCTCAGGACAGGGTATTCGGGGGTGTGGCTTTCTTACGGGGGGAAGGGTACTTGGCCCTAAGGCCTTCGCTCCCAACAGGTTCCCAGACCCCTGCAACAACAGCACTGTCCTTCACCAGTGGACAGTATTCACTCTCTGTCTGCAGGACAGTCTCAGTAGCTCTGAACCAACAGAAAGGTTCCCAGACCCCTGCAACAACAGCACTGTCCTTCACCAGTGGACAGTATTCACTCTCTGTCTGCAGGACAGTCTCAGGAGCTCTTAGCCAACAGCCAGGTTCCAGGACTTCTTCAATAACAGGACTGTCTTTCACCAGTGCACAAATCTGGCAAAACAACATCAAAACAGACAGACAAAGTACCAGCAAAACAGCCATGTCTCCTCAGTCCTTGGCAGCTCCAGGGGCAGGTCTCAAAACTCCAGGGCAATTCAAAGTAGCCCTCAGCAATCCTCTCAGTCTCTCTCTGCCTCCACGAGGGTGCTGCTTCCAAAAAGTTCTTCTGCCTCTCTCTTGTCTCTCCAAATCTATGTCACCAGCTCCTCCCAGTTCAGGACTCTCTTTTTACATCAACTAGTCCATCCCACAGGTGGGATTAACAAGCTCTGGGTTTTAACACAATCAATTTGAAAACCAAGCCAATACAGGGGGATTTTTATATTCCATTACTATTACAATACACCATCACCAAATAATTTTTTATAACAATTTCATGAATATGATTATCCTTGGTTCCATTTCTAGCATTGTCCCTTGTAAAATTTAACAGAAAACAACCATTTCTAAGTATATTTTTCATCACTGAGTTGACCAAGTGATGCAAGATAGAAAACAGACAAAATGTTACAGAAGAAAAAGTATATTGCACAAGGCACAATGTAGTAAAGTTCAATATAGGTGACATTAAGATGTCAGGAAAGATGCATTGGGACATAATCCTGAGAACACTGAAAAAAACCAAGGCAGCTGGAGACTATTGATGTGGAAAACAATATTACTTTGAGAAACACTGGCAAACAAACAATTAAGCAAACCAACTGAGAGAAAAATCATGAATCTATGAGGAAACTTTCCAGGAACAATTGATATTCAGTAATTAGAAAGGTATAACATGTCTTTAGTATGGGAGCCTGAAAGATCAGTTACTAAAAGAGAAGACAGAATAACCCCTTCTCATGTTGCACTGAACAATACTAGTCCTAAAGAACAAACCACCCAAAAGTTTAACATGAGATGAGGCAACATAGCCTCCTCTCTCCTCAAGCTTCTCACATCACCCACTTCTAAAAGAGACAATTTGCTGTGAGATTCCTCTACTTTCTTTCTCTACTTCTTAAAGCCCTCTGACATCCTCTCTCATTCTCTCCAATGAAGATATCTCTCTCTCAGTCTCTGATGAAGAGATAGCCCTTCTCTTCTCTCCAATACTTTAGCCTCCCCACACACTTTTGATCTCATTTCTTTTCAATTCTTTCTACCAGCTGGCCCTCAGAATCATTCCTTCTTTAATTTTCTGATTCCTTTCCTACTGCCTCCATACACATCCATGTCTCCTCCATTTTAAAAGTTGTTCACTAGATTCTACTATCTTCTCAAACTACCATCCTATAACTGTCTTTCAAAACCAAATCCCTATGGGAAAAATTAAAAATTATGTGTGTATATGTGTGTTATTCCCTATTCACACAGCCACCATGGTACTTTGGACCTTATTATCCCTCATCTAGAATATTGCGATATCAATTTATTCAGTCAATCAACGAGCATTTACTATTGCTCAGAATTGAAATAAGTTCTGGGAATACAAAAAGGAGGCAAAAAAATCCCTGACCTCAAGGAGTTTTTATCCTAATAGAGGGTACAACATGTAAATAATTCTGCACATACAACATATTTATGGATCAGATGGCAGGTAACCTGAGAGAGGAAGATAGTCATGGTTGAAATACAATTGGGTAATGTTTCCTGTAGAATGTAAGATTTGAACTGAGTCTTGAAGGAATAACTAATTAGTTTACCTTCCTCAAGTCTCTCCTCTCTTGAATCTATCGTCGTTCATCTGCTGAAGTGATTTCCCCAAAGTGAATAGCTAACTTGTAATACCCCTATTGAATAAATTTTAGCACCAACCTATCTCCTCTAAGCTCCAATACTCTGAATACTTTCACAACCAGGTCTCCAGCTATTTTCAAACTTGATTGTAGATTTATCTTTCCCCACACTCTATAACATAGTCGTCATTGCCCTCATAAGTAATACTTCATCTCCCATCTCATTTGTTTTTGCAATGGCTGTTCCCAGAACCTGGAATGCATCCCCATCTCATCTCCATGTTGTAGAGTATTTCATTTCCTTTCAAACTCAGTTAAAGCACCGCACTCCACATTAAGGTTTTTCAGATCCCTCCCAGCCACTAGTGTTCTTTCTTCTCCTTCTCCTACCCCACAAAATGTACTTTTTTCTTAGATTTTTTAATAAGAATGTGGTTTTCCCCAGTAGAAGGTAAATTTTTGAAGGCAGGTACTGTTTTATCTTTTCCTTTGAATCCCTGGCAAATAAAAGGGGCTTAATAAATGCTGATTTAGTGATGACTCAGAAGATTTGTGTTAAAATCTCAGTCCTGTTACTTCCTACCCATGTGAACACTAAAACAAGGACTCTTGTTAACATCATGGTTCTTAGGGGGTACCTATATCACAAACATACACACACAAACATGCACACATACACACTCACTTTAGAATTCAAACACTTCACCCATGTGAAGTTTTTTGTATACATTTTAATTTTTCTCCTTACTCCTGTGTGTATATTTCAAAGTTTCTCCTCTCTTTTGGTCTTTTCATTAGGAATGAATTAAGAATACTTAGAAGTCCTCTATTTCACTAAAGTTCACCCTTTTTCCTCATGTAGGTTTTGCTGGGGTTTTTTACTCAGATTTGCTGGATAGGTTATTCTTGGTAATAACCACATGTATAAGCCTTTTGGAGCATCATATTTCAAGCTCCTTGAGAGTAGTAACTGATAAACTTCCTATGGTCTTTATTCTGGTTTCCTCAATTCTCAAAGCCTTTATTTCTGGCTTCACATAGTATTTTTTCTTTGACTTGGAAGCTCTGGATTTTAGTTCCTGAGAGCTTTCATTTGGAGATTTCTTTCAAGAGGTGACCAGTATATTCTTTTTTTCCACTTTACCTTCTGGTTCTAAGAGATCTAGAGAGTTTTCTTTCGTGATTTTTGAAACAAAATATCTACACTCTTTTATTTATTTATTTTTTGGAACCTCAGGTAGTCTAATGATTCCTAAATTATCTTTTAGTCTGTTGGTCAAACATGTTAGTTGTTTTCTATGTGAAATAACCAATATATTCCATTTTTCAATCTTTTTATTTCTTTTGTAACATTTCTTGTTGTTTTATGGAATCATTAACTTTTTTTAGTTCTTTCTAATTTTCAGGTACTCTGAATCTTACATAAGGGTTTTTTGTTTGTTTTGTTTTTTTACCTCTGATGCTAAGATATTAATTCTTTTCCAAGTCTCTCTTCCATAGCTCTCATTTCTTTTTTTAACTTTTTTGTCTTTATTAATCTGTTTTTACACTTTAATTCACAAGATTCAGTTCCACAATCCCTTGTGTTTCAAATTTTCTCCCCTTGCTTCTCTCCCCTCCCCTCCACCCATGCCAGCATGCAATCAAGTATAAGATCTGCAAATACTTTCACATTACACATTAGTTAAGTTTTAAAGGATTATAATGGATGGAACGGACAATGGGGAAGAGGAAAAAAAATCAAACAAGAAAAAGAATGAGAGCAGGTAGTTTGCTTCAATCTCAATTAAAACTCTGTTCTTTCTAGTTCCTTCTCTGAATGTAGACATCTCTTTCCATCATGAGTCTTGAAGTTGTCTTATAACCTTGCATTGCTGAGAAGAATATATGTCTGTAACTGTGTACAAATTTCTCCTAGTTCTGCTCTACTCACTTAGCATCTGTTTGTATAAGCCATAGCTCTCATTTCTTTCCTGTTTCTTTTCCTGTTTCATTTTCCTTTTATATATAACACCATTTTAAAGTAATATTCAAATCTTGTAACATTTTTTATACCAATTTTAATTGATTATGTAGTCAACATGTATTTTCTTTGAGGCTTTGTTTATAGCTGTTTTGGAGTTATTCTCTTTGAAGTCTGTATCTTGAGATTCCTTGGCCTCATATTTGCTCTTTTTCTCTTTTTGTTTGATCATTCTTCCAGCTATTTGCTCTAAGCAGTCCAGAATTTCTGGCCTAGCAGGGAGCTCTGGGAACTCAGTCAGTGATCATAGCCCCTCTGGATGGCCCATTTATTCTGCCAACCTGGGAGGAATGAGATGAATCTTTATCTCTGATTGTCCTATACCTGTCGTAGCTTAGAGTTCTTGGCACCAAGTCTGTTTCTAAACTCTCTAGTTTGACTTTGACATGGCTTTGGCTCATGGCTGAGTCTCTGAGTTGCTTCTGGTCTACTTCAGAGCTCTAGATGTAAAGATAATCATTCTGATGATAGCTCTCAATTAGCCTAGTAAGCAAGCAAAGCAGGAAGTCCTTTATCAATGGGACAGACACTGAAATGGGTCCAGGAGATGGTCAAAGAAAAGTCTTTCCTGCCTCACAGTTGTGTTAACAGAGGCTGGCCTCTATTAATAATGCAAGATAACCTCTTTTCCTTTCCTCATTGTTGCGATAAGAGAGAAGAGATTCCAGGGATCAACAAGTAGCACAAGATTATGTTAAGGTAAGAAGAGTAAATTTAGGGACAGCTAGGTGGTACAATGAATAGAGCACTGGCCCTGGAGTCAGGAGGACCTGAGTTCAAATCTGACTTCAGACACTTGACACACTTACTAGCCGTGTGACCTTGGGAAGTCACTTAACCCCAATGGCCCTGCCTTTCCCCTTCCAAAAAGCAAAAAAAAAAAAATAATAAATTTACAAAGCCAAAAATCACAAGAATTTCATGGGACAACAAAGTCTGATGGGTTAGAATTCTTAGCACTAGAGTGATTTCTAAGCATGTTTATCTAATGGTCACAAGTAATTCCAAATATAAAGGATACTTGTAGTAGCCTCTTATCCCATAGGGTCATTGTGAACGTAAAACAAACTTGAAAAGCAATTTATAAATGTTAAAAAGTATGATTTAGATTTTTTGTTTTATTTTGTTCTTGTTTTTTGGAGGGGGAGGAAGAGCAGTTGGGGTTAAGTGACTTGCCCAAAGTCACATGACTAATAAGTGTGTGAAATGTCTGAGACTGGATTTGAACTCAGGTCTTCCAGAGTCCAGGGCCAGTGCACTACCTACCCACCCCAATGTCTTAGGTATTTAAAAGTATGATTTGTTCAATTAGGCTCCTTAAAAAGACCCATGAGTGCTATTATGAACTTTTTTTCTTTTCTCACACAATTTCAGAGTTAGAAAGGATCTCAGAAGCCATCTAGTCCAGTCTTTCTGCAGTACCTGGCAAATAACAGCGGCCTAATAAACACTTTTGGATTGGTTGATGCTTGTCCAATCTGTGCTAGGAAGAAAATCTACTATATCAGAGAAGTGGCCAACCAGTTACTGCTTGAAGACCTTCAGGAAAGTAAACTACCTTTTAGAGCAGTCTAAGAAGCTTGTGTTGCTTTCTTCTGTTTCTTGATATCAACCTTAAATTTTTCTTCCTTACAGCTTCTACCAGTTACTCCTGGTTTTGCCTTTAGGACCAAAAACAGGAAGTGCAATCCTGCTTTCACATGACTGTTCACCAAGTGCTTGAAGTTCTTGTATCCAGAACCTTCTCTTCTTTAGGATGGACATCCATAATTCCTTCAGCTAATCCCCATATAATATGAATTCAACCAATGTGAATGCACTCCTAGGGATTCTCACCAGTTTATCAACATAATTCTTAAACTGTATTGCCCAGAATTGAGCACTCCAGATGTGATCTGGTCAGAGCAAAACATAGGACTACCGGTACCACCCTTTTTCCCCCTTGGGGCTAGACTTCTTCTTGTCATAACCCAATATTGCATTAGCCTTTTTTGCTGCCGTATCAGAGATGACTTACATAGAGCTTGCAGTCTAAAACTTCCAGATCTTTTTGTTCAGGCAAATATCCATTAAATTTTACTCTGTGAATTATGCAAGGGGAATTATTTTTTATAATTCAAATATAAGACTTTATATCTACTCATACTGAATTTTAGCTCAATAGATTCGGTCCTGTTCTCTAGCTTAACCTGTCAAAATCTTGATCAATCTTGATTGCTATCTGTCAGGTTAGATATCCCTTGAAGTTTTGTGTCCCATGCAAATTTGATAAGCAAACCTTATCAAAACATTGGCAAGAATTTTAAATAGCACAGAGACATGCATAATTCTAGGATAGTATGCTGGAGACTTCGTGGCAACTTGGCATTGAGGCATTAATGACTTACCTTTTGATCCCACAATTAAACCAATTCAGATTGTATCTAATTTTAGCCCACATTCCTCCATCTTTTCTGTGAGAATAATAGGAAAAACTTTTTCAAATATTTTCCTTAAGTTTCATTAAACTATTTCTATAGCATTCCCTGTTCTAGGTGGCACAATGGATAAATTGTTAGCCTTGGAATTAGGAAGACATGAGTTCAAATCCAGTCTTAGATACTTACTAGCTGTGTGACTCTGGTCAAGTCACTTGATTTCTGTTTGCCTCAATTTTCTCATCTGTAAAATGAGGGAAAATTAATAATATCTCCCTCTCAGATTCATTGCAAGGATACAATGAAATATTATTTGTAATATTTTTAAAAAAGTTTAAAAATATTGTATATGATAGCAATTATTAATATTGTTTAGCCACTCTGTCAGAAAAGGAAATGAGGTTAGTAGGGGGGTAGAAGTGGGGATGGGCCCACAATGGTTTAAAGCTAGAATGTGAGGGGAAAGGGAAGCAATTATCAATTTAAAAAAAAATCAGACCTCTGAAAAGACACAGGTCTACAAGACAGTATTTATTAAATGAAGGGTAAAATTTCTACATGGATATTTTGTCCTTATCCCAACACAGGAGTGAAACTCTTGATGTTGTTTCTTGGTTACAACAAACGCTTGCTAAGAAGATTCTTAGTCATCACGCTCCACAGGTTCCCAATATGAGTGATATCACCCTCCCGGGAAGCACTGGCATAATCCAGGGAGGGAAAGTACCCTCTGGTGCAAATGGAAAGAAGAGAAGAAAAAAATTTTTTGAAAAACTGTTCATACATATTTCATCTGTTGTGTAACACAGTTGAAGTCTTAGTGACTACATTATTTTTTTAAAATAAACAAACAAAATGCAAGTTATAACCCATAAGGTGTCAAATCTGATGGCAGGTGTTGGTGATAAGCAAGTGTTGGTAGGTGAGTGTGTTGCATATTATAGGGAACTTAGTATATATCAGCAATAATATGTGCATGTAATGACCTGTTTACAATACAACACTGTACAATATTACATGATGCAATATTGTGTCATCAAAATTGCAATGCAGGAAAAAAACACAAATTTACAATAGATTATTAAACTTAAATGTCATTAAAAATTTTTTTTTCTAAAATAATGCAAATTTCAAAAAAATTAAAGGATTAAAGAAAGTAGATTTCCAGGGGGGAACTGATATTTTTTTTTAAAGGGGGAAGTAGGCCAAATAAGTTTGAGAACATGGGTTAAACTATAGACACAGGAAAATGGGATTTTCCAACATGAGGGCCTAAAATATAATAACGTGAATATTCAGTGTAAGAAAAAGACATACTATACTGGTGGGAAATTTACGGAGTAGGGAAGAGGAATGATACTGTGCTCCACTAGGAAAGATCTGTATATATATATATATATATATAGTGCAGCAAAATAGACATTGATTTTCAAAGCCGAACCATATTAAATGTTGTAAAATTATTTACAAAAATAAAAATTTTAAGAGGTCAAAAAATTGTCTCTTCTCCCAGGAAGCTCACAATCTAATTGTATGAACTCACTGGAAAATTGGAGATAATCAGTAGAGGGAAGGCACTAGATTAAAGGGGATTAGGAAAGACTTCTTGTAGAAGGTGTAATTTTAGCTGAGAATTAAATCCAAGAGACAGAGAGAATGGAGAAATGAATTCCATGCAAGGAAAAAAACAGTGAAAAATGCTAGGAACTGGAAGATGGAGAATCTTCTGCAAGAAGAAGTAAGGAAGCCAGTATCATTGGATCATGGAATACATGGATGAGAGTAAGGTATAGAAGACTTATAATGATAGGAAAGGATCAGGTTATATAGGACTTTAAAAACCAAAGAGAAGATTTTATGTTTAAAACTAAATAAGGTAAAAGGGAACTGCACAAGGGGGTGGAGATGACATGACCACTGACTTGGGAAGATCAATTAAACAACTAAGTGTAGGATGAGCAATGTGGGGAGAGACTTAAATCAGGGAGACCAACCAGCAGGATATGGTAATAATCCAGGTTTGAGGTAATAAGGGGCTGTGTGGGAAGGTGAAAATATGAAATATGTTACAAAGGTAGAACTGATGGGACTTGGCAACTGAGTGGATAGATAGGGTGTGAGAGAGAGTAGGGTTGATTGAGATGACCTGTAAAGTTCCTTTCAATTTGAAATCTGCCGTTGTATATTGTGGTGGGCATGGTAAAGAACAAGTTAAATTCTCATAGGCTCATTCCTTGCATAATTTACAGATGAAAAAAAGAAATCCCCTTCCCCCCTAAAAAAAAATACAATTAAGACAAAGTTCTAAAACCAGGTAAGAGGAAAAGTGAGTGAGACCTAAATTAAATGGATCAAGAATCCTTATGGAAACTGAGGAAATAACTGAAAAGTAATATTTTTGTGTTGAAATACGTTTATTTAAATGTACATAATAGCAATAGATGTTCAATTTGCTGTATTGATGTTTGGTATTATTTCTACTAGATTATTTTTATAAAAAGACCCAAAGCAGTGAAGATTAGCACTCACTATAGGTGACATTAACAGTAGTATCATAGATTTAGATGTAGAAGGAGTTACAGATATCTAATCCAAAACCCACATTTTACAGCAAAAATAAATAAATAAGGAGATAAAATGACTTAACCACACACAAATTCAACTTGGCTTTGCTGAAATTTGCAGCCAGAGTCTCTGACTCTCAACTCTATATTTTCTCCGTACTATACTGCTTCCTGAAAATATCATGTGTTAACATATAAAAATTACAATCAGGTGTCCCTTGATCTATGTGAAGTAAATTGGGTGTTCGGATCCTGTTGAAAGGATTTTGTGCTTAGACTTGGGGGTGGAAGTGAAATACTTTTCCTGTTCCATAATTAACAGTCTCTCACTCTAAACTTCTATCAATTATGCCAATTCTGCTGCATTCCTATTTTTGTATTTCAGGAAGTGGGAAAAGGCATAAAGAGAAAAAAAATATTCGATAACTGGAAAAAATATATTTTCAAGAGAAAAAAGCATATAATTTCTGACACTCATCACCCCTTTACCCAAGAGAACTTCACTACCTTTTGTTATGACACTCACAAATGTCTTATTCCTGTGTCCAATTCTGTGTCCAATTAATTGATAAACATTTATTAAGTACCTACTATGTGCCAAGACCGCTAAGCACTGAGGATACAAAAAGAGGCAAAATATATACAGAGGTAGACAAAGCAAGTTATATATAGGATAAATAAGAAATAATTAACAGAAGGAAAGAACTAAAATTAAGAGGAGTTGGTGCTAATAACGCAGAGTCCATAATCTTGATCCTTCATGCCTTGATCCCTATTTGTGCTTACTAATAATTTAGCACTCCTGATTCCAGAGGCAGGGACAGGAAATTTAAAGCTATCCCTTCTAAATCTTTATTTAGAATTGTTTAGATAGGGCCCCAGTGTTTCCTCTCTCTCCCTGTTCCCTACCCCCCAGTCTGATTCAACTAAAAAATTGCCTCGATTTTTTTTAATAAGGAGAGGAAAAGAAATGTACAAATAATGCCTGAAGATTTTGCTTAATTATCATAAGTCTTAATGTCAACTGCCTACATATCTAACCAGAACATGCAATTCCTTAAACACATAGATGGCTGGAAAAGAAATTTCAGAGTTCTTTTATTACAACTCTGAATGAACATAGTTTGGCATATTTTCAAAACTTGAGTTGTCTCCAGGTTAATCAGTATACATTATCTGCTAAGCTTATGCGTCTATAAATTACAAAAGTTATTTTCAAATCTCAGCATCCTCAACCCTTTATAGTGTCAGAATCTGTGCTGGACAGAGCTTAGGCTCTTCCACTATTTTAATAAAAAATTGATTTTTTATAAGTGTCATTTATGTAGAAATTATGTAGGATTATATTTTTTCTTGATTTTAACCAGTTTGGGGAGACAAGGAAAATAAGTGGAAGTAACTAGCAATCTAAAATTGATTTTACAAAAAAAAATAAAATGAATCATTTTATTTAATATTTTTGTTTGATTTTAAAAGGAGAAGAAAGGTTTTATCTCTCAGAAACAAAAGTGAAGAGTTAGTGGGAGTAGAAGCTGACCCCAATCTATTTGGTATGGTCTCTATTCTAAGGACATGAGCAGGAAATGGTCAGCCTGGAGATACAATGAAAGGAAATCCAGCAGCACACAGGTTTTACTGATAACAAGGGATTTGAAGGCAGTGAACAGATTCCAAAGTCACTTACTTGCTAAGACTCAAGTCAGCAGGCTCCATTGAGATCTTGTCCTAAAAGTAGTAGGAAGATTGATGCATCACAGAGCAAGGTGAGATAATTTTTTCATACTATTTCACTTGTTAATATAGGGAAACAGAAAGTAAAGATGGGAAGGAAATACATCAGTAAAACTTTTTTTTAAGTTGACTACATACTGAGAAATGCACAAAAAAGATATCAATAAAAAATTAAATTTAAGTCACCAAAACTTTTTCTTTACCAATGTACATCTTTATGATAGTAAGGACCTCACTCCCTTAAAAATTTTTAAATATTTTATTTTATATTTAATATTTTATTTTAATAATTTGGATGGAAATATATAGAAGAGTATAATATGATAATATGATAATTTAATCAATAACAGGCATTTATTAAACATGTCCTTTGTGCCAAGTATTCTGTTAGGCACAAGGAAAACCAAAAATAAAGTGAAATGTTCCTTGCTCTTGAGTAAGCACAATCAGATCATAGAATCCTTTTTTGGGGACAAAAAGAATCAAAACATGGAACTAGAAGTCAATAAAGTCAAAACACCTACATCAAAAGCTTCCAAGGAAATTATGAATTGGTTACAGGCCATGGAGGAGCTCAAGAATTATTTTGAAAATTATAAGACAAGTGGAGGAAAAATTGGGAAGAGAAATGTGGATGACGCAAGAAAATAATGAATAGAGAGTCAACAACCTGACTGAACCTAGAATTCATCCTTCAAGAAATTCTCAAGGAAAATTGCCCTGATGTTTTAGAACCAGAGGGCAAAATAGAAATTGAAAGAATCCACAGATTGCCTCTTGCAAAAGATCCCAGAAAGAAAAATCCTAGGAATATCATAGTCAAATTCCAGAGTTCCCAGGTCAAGGAGAAAATATTACAAGTTGTTAGGAAGAAACAATTTGAATACTGTAGAAAGAAAATCAGTATAACACAAAATCTAGAAGCTTCTACACTAAGGAAACTAAGTTCTTGGAATATGATATTTCAGAGGTCAAAGGAGCTAGGATTAAAATGAAGAATCACCTACCCAACAAAACTGAGTATAGGGGTTCAGGGGAAAATAATTCAGGGTCATTCAATGAAATAGATGACTTTCAAGTATTCTTGATGAAAAATCAGAGCTGAACAGAAAATTTGACTTTCAAGTACAAGAAGCAAGAGAAGCATGAGAAACTAAACTGGAGAAAGAAATCATAACTGACTTGTTAAAGTTGAACTATTTACATTCGTACAGAGAAAAATTATAATTGTAACTCATGAGACTTTTCTCATTATGAGGATAGTTGAAGGGAATGTATGTGTATACATACATACATATATATGTATGTAAAGAAGGGTGCATGTGTGTGTGTGTATATGTGACAGAGGGCACAGGATTTGTTGAATAGAAAGGGATCATAAAATAAAATTAAGAGATGAGAGAGGAATATAATGAGAGGAGAAAGGGAGAGATACAATAGGGTAAATTATCTCATATAAAAGAGGCAAGAGAAAACTGTTACAATGAAAGGGAAGAACAGGAAGGTGAAAGGGAATGGGTCAACCGTACTCTCATTGAATTTGGTTTAAGGAGTGAATAACATACACACTCATTTGGGTATCTTACCCTACAGGAAAGTACAGGAGAAGGTCATAAGAGTGGGAATCATAGAAAGGAGGGCAGAATGGGGGAGAGGATAGTTAGAAGCACATATATTTGAAAATGTATTTTGAAAGGTTTTGCATAACTACACATATACAACTTATATTGAATTGCTTATCTTCCCAGTGGGGATGGGTGAGGAAGGAAGAAGGGAATCTGGAAATTAAGTTTTAAAAACAAATGTTAAAAACTTTTTTTTACATGCAACTGGAAAATGAGATATACAGGAACAGGAGTATAGAAATCCATCTTGCCCTACTAGAAAGTTAGAGGGGGTTTGGGGGAGGATGTAAGAGAGAGCAGATTGGGGGAAGGGTTATTCAGTAGGCTTGGCATCTTGGGGTTGGGTGGCTTAGGGAAAAGACGATAAGAAAATATGTAACTGAAAAAAGTGTGGAAATGAATGTTGAAAATTAAAAATAAATTTTAAAAAGAAAGCTTTTATGATAAATAATACTTGTGTTGAGAATTGTCCATCTTTTCTTTGCTTTCTCATGAGTTTTCTTTTGTTCTCTGTTATGCACTTTTACTTTTTTCTTTTTTTCCTCCTCCCAAGCTTCCCCCACCCCCAAAGATCACAATAAAGTTTATATATGTTTCTCTAATAAATATATTCATAAATATATGTTTCTATAAATACATACATACCCTCCCTCACCCTGTAATTATTTAAAACAATACACTAAAGGGAGATAAAATTTAAGTTGGTGTGGGAAATCTCAATGTTGTTGTTGCTGTCAGTCAGCAGAAATTCCTAACAGACAAGTTACATCACATTCTCCCAATACTTGCTGCATTAGAAAATGAATGAATGAACTTGAAGTCAAACAGAGGTTCATGCAAAGGTTAAAAGTATCATAGTGTCTGTCGCATTGCTTATCACTCATAAGTAAAATATTAGCAACATTCCCCTAAAACTACAACTTTTAAAGATTGAAATAATTTTCAAATGATCTTAAGTTTTTGAAATCTTCAACAGTTAAATTATAATTTCATTATTTAACATTTTTAATCTAAATTTTATTTAAAATTTTATTGCCTCTAATTTTTAAGATAAAGAATACATAAAGGAAATTCACAAGAGTAGTAGAAACCAGTATGAAAAAAAAGATAATAGAGATAATTTAAGTACAAGCTTCTAACATGGTGAAGTTGATATGTAGCATCAGACTTGTAGTCAGAAAGACCTGGATTCTAATCCCACCTCAGATGCCTCCCATCAGTGGGATCCTGGGAAAGTCTCAATATCTTCATCTGTAGAGTTGATGACCACTGATGTCCCTTTTAGTTCTGAATCTATGATCCTTTGATCAAAGTCAGAAAATATTTATCATTACTATATTTATCTTTGGAATTTATAATTTTATCTTTGGAATCATAAGAACTGTTTTTGATAGAAAGAATGGTGTTTGCTTTGAACAAATATTTTAGCTTCACATAGCATGAAATCTAACAAAAGCATTTTTAAAGGTTACATACTGTGCACTCTAGTATGACTTCTCATTTCAGATTAACTGGGTTATATAATTTATTAATAAATCTTCCTGTCTCCATTCTCTCCTTCTTCAAATCTAGCTTTCATTGATACCAATTTTATCTTTATTACGTATAGATAGTTATGTTATTCCTGTGCTTAAAAATGTTCAATGACTCCCTACTGCCTAGTAAATAAATTTCAAACTTTTTGCCTGGTATTCAAAGTAAGCCACAATTTTTTGCCACTTTGCTAATTTAATTTCATGCTTTTCCTCTCCTCATTCTCCATACTCTTGTCAAACTGAACTATCCACCATTCCTTTAAATGTTTCTTCGGCTGTTCATTCTTCATCATGTTGCTCACACTGTTCCCTGTGTTCAGAACGTCCTTCTCTCTCTTCTTTGCTTATTGAATCCTTACCAACTATATAAAAAAACTAAAATTCCACTTCCTCCTTTCTGCCCTCTCTAATCCCATTCTTCACTCTTCCCCTTTCTTCTCTACAACCTACAAGATAGAGTCATCTAGGATAGTTTGTAGTGTTTGTGTGTTTTCTTCCTTCTGATTATAAACTCAATAAAGACTGGACCCATATCTAATCTGAACTTTATAACTTATACTTATAGTCACTCATCTAGTAATGTTCATATTATAGATACTGAATATATAGACACATTATAGATACTGAATAAATAAATGTGTATTGCATTCAATTAAATTGCATTTAATTTAGGCATACATTTTCCCCAAAAGGGGAATGACAAGTTCAAAGATTATATATAAGTATATACACACATGCATGTATATATATGTACACACATATACATATGCACATATACACAGATATACACACATGCGTGTATACATACACACATCTACTCAGTGTATTCATTATTCCCTAATGTCCTGTTTCTGACTGTACATCTAGTACAAATGGTACTCAAAACCTGAGGCAATCCTTTTACTAAAACCGTATAATCTACGGTTTTAATCTCCTATTTTAAGGAGAAATAATTCTCTTGAGCAATTTAAAAGCAATCTAGATGATAAAAATAAAAGTCATTGGCAAAAATGTGTAGAAACATTTGGTAGGAGGGTTCCCAAGGGTCTTATGAGCTCGTCAATGAAGTCTTTAACTATTTTACATTTCTCTTGCCCAGAGGACCCACAGTTGGGTTTGTTCGCCTATGAGCAAAATTGATCCCAATTGTCCCAGGTCTGTATTACTTAAGAAAGTCCCATCTGATGCTGTGGAAGGAGATATGGGGGGTTAACTCACACCACCCCAGTTCAACCAATATCCTGGCCCATAAGACCTTATAAATATGAAATCTAAATTTTCCAACATTCTTGCACATTTACATTCTTATTCTGCCTTACTGCTCTCCTAACTTCATCACCTTGACCATCATATACTTTGTCATAGTGTTTTTCCTTCAGCCTCTTATCTTTTCTACTCTAAATCACTTTCTGTTTATGGAGCTGCCACACTCAAAGCCTTACCCTCTTGTATATAGGCTGGAGTCTGCTAAAATCAAATTGCTAAAACTTGATATTTTCTATTTTTTTCTCAGAATTTATCTCCATTATTAAACTTACTTTTAAAGATTCGTTCATGGTTTGTCCACCTATATGTGATTTTTGGTGGGTGACAACATTTCTAAGCCTTAGTGTTTGTTGTCTAGTCATTTCAGTTGTATCTAACTCTTCACAACCAGATTTGGGGTTTTCTATTGGCAAATATAGTGGAGTGGTTTGCCATTTATTTTCCAGCTCATTTTACAAATGAGGAAACTGAGGCAAACAGGGTTAAGTGATGTGCTTATACTCACACAGCTAGTATGTAAGGCCAGATATGAACTCAGGAAAATGAGTCTTCATAACTCCAGACCCAGCATTGGGCCACCTTGCTGCAGGGGGCCTCACTGTCCTCACTTATAAAATGAAGAGGCTAGAAGAATCTCTAAGAACCTTTCCTCTAATTCTATGATCCTGTAATTTATTTTAAATTACACAGAGGTGTCTGAAGACTCTAGTAATTAGAATTCAACCCTCTATCATTTTTTTGAGTGTCTATACCAAATGGGGGAGGGTAGAGAAAAGGAAAGATACTAAAGAAGTATGATGTGGTCATATTTTCCTGAGCCATGAAGTTGTTAGTGTTACCCTTCAGACCTGATGCCTCATTACTTCATATTGACTTTCTGTATATTTATATGTGTAGACATTATTCCCCTTGCCCTCAGAGTGTAAGCTACATGAGTGTTGGGATTGTTTTTCTTTCTTTGTATCCTTAGCATCTACCACAGTTCCTAGCATGCTATAAGCACTGAATAAATGCTTAATTAGTTGAATTGTTCCTTCCTTCAAAAAGCTTAATTGGGAAGGCAAAAAACACCACATCTCAGAATCAGAAGGTGTCTCATAAGCCATCTAATTCAACTTTTACTACACAAGAATCTCATAACTTTCCTCACAGTCACTCTACCTAGTCTTGAAGATTTAATGGTGGAGGTAATGTCACTACCTTCTAAGGCAATACATCCCTTTTAGTAGGTATTTCTAATGGTTAGGAAGTTTTTCTTTTCTTCCAACATAAATCTCTCACTAAGCAGAGCAAATGTAACCTCTCTTTTATGTAAGTATAAATCAACTATTTAAGATGGTTCTCATATATACTCAAAATTCTCTAAGCTAAGCACTTACAGATTCTTTTAGTGGTTCAGTGTATGCCATGATTTCAGTATGTAAGCTATCTTTGGTACCCCCCTTTGAAGAGCTCCAGCTGTCAATGTGCTTCCTAAAATGTCAAGCCCCAAACCAGCAGCATCTTTTATATGGCATTGTAGCACACAGGTCTTAAGCCTGAAGCATTTGCAGAAGACTCTTTGCATGATAAACAGAGTGATGACTCCGTGCTGTGTCTGTGTAAGATGAAACTGGTGTACAGACACAGGCCTCAATCTCACTTGAAGGGGAAATTACCTAAAACCTCTAAGGAGGTAAACATTTACTGAGGAGCTGGCTTTCCCCACACTTCTATGCCATTTTCCAATGTCTTTTCTCTCTCTTCAAAGATTTTTCCTTGAAGAGATTCTGAAATAACCTGTGCTCTTTTCAAAGGAAAAAAAATCTTCTTTTCAAAATTTTGTCCCTAATGCAGGGATATGGCCTCAATTATTTCGGCAAATGAGGAGGGAAGAAGAAAGGAATAAGCATTTTATATAAGGTCTAATGTAATAAGGCACTTTTTTACAAATATTATCTAATGTAAACCTCACAACAGCCCTGGGAGGTAGGAAATATCATTATGCACTTTTTGTAGCTAAGAAAACAGAGGCAAACAGAAGTTAAGTGACTTGATTGGCATCACACAACTACTGTCTAGGGCTATATTTGTACTCAGGTCTTCCAGGCTCCAGGCTGACTACGCTATGCACTGTGCTACTAGCAGTATCACCTTATGCCATTATGTCACGTCATACCAGGTTTGTGACCTTGGTTACATGGACACCCACACACAAACACATACATACATATGAAAGAATTAAGAATGAGATAACCAAAAAATAGACTATAGCGCTGAACATATGATATGGACTCAAACTCAAATAATAGCGTTAAAATTCTGTAGGTAGAAATGATAAAAGATTTGCAGGGGAGAAAGAGCAAGATCAAATGTAAGCAGATCAGAACAAATGCTGCATGGGTGAGGGGGAGGCAGAATCATGAAACAGATTAGCTTGCTTTGAATTAGGGCTGATCTTGGAAAGTAGTGGACAAAACGTTTAGATAGAAGAAAGAACTGGAGTTTAGAGGTGGGGCATGACTCAGGAGGATATTTCAGAGTATGGGGAAAGATCATTCAAGGCCTTAAAAGTCAGAGGAAGAGATTCAGGGTTGGTGTGACAAGACATCAGTAACCATTGGAGAATTATTTTCTTTAATTAAATTATTTTTAGTTGTCTACATTCACTTCCATAGAATTTTGAGTTCCAAATTTTCTCCCCATCTCTCCCTTCCCCTAACCCCAAGATAGCATGTAATTTGATACAGACTGTACATATACATTCATATTGAACCTATTTGCACATTATTCATGTTGTAAAGAAGAATTAGAACCAATGGGAGAAAACACAAGAAAGAAGAAACAAATAAAAAAATAAAAAGGGAGAACAAGAAGTATGGTTCAAATCTGTATTCAGACTCCACAGTTCATTTTTTGGATCTGAACAGTATTATTTTCCATCATAAGCCCTTTGGTGTTATCTTGGATCCTTGCATTGCTAAGAAGAGAAAAGTCTATCAAAGGTAGTCATCACATAATGTGGCTGTTACTATGTACAATATTGTTCAGGTTCTGCTCACTTCACTCAGCATCAGTACATGTAAATCCAGGTTCTTCTAATGTCCACCTACCAATCATTTCTTATGAAAAAATAGTGTCCCATTACCTTCATATATGACAACTTGACCAATCATGCCCCAGTTGATGGGCATCCCCTCAATTTTCAATTTTTGGCCGTCACAAAAAGAGCTGCTACAAGTAGTTTTATAAATGTGGGTCCTTTCCCCATTTGTATGATCTTTTTGGGATGTAGTCGTACAAGTGGTATTGCTTGGTCGAAGGGTATGAACAGTTTTATAGCCATTTAGGTATAGTTCCAAATTGCTCTCCAGAATGACTGAATCAGATCACATGAACAAATCCACCAATAGTACATTAGTATTCCGATTTTCCTGCATCTTCTCCAGATGTGATAGTAATGGAATGTGGAGATCCCCCTGTGTTGGCTTGGTTTTCAAACTGATTGTGTTAAAACCCAGAGCTTGTTAATCCCACCTGTGGGATGGACTTGTTGATGTGAAAAGAAAGTCCTGAACTGGGAGGAGCTGGTGACGTAGATTTGGAGAGATAAGAGAGAGAGGCAGAAGAACTTTTTGGAAGCAGCACCTCATGGAGGCAGAGAGAGAGACTGAGAAGGATTGCTGGGGGCCACTTTGAATTGCCCTGGACTTTTGAGACCTGCCCCCAGAGCTGCCAAGGACTGAGGAAACATGGCTGTTTTGCTGGTACTTTGTCTGTCTGTTTTGATGTTGTTTTGCCAGATTTGTCCACTGGTAAAAGACTGTCCTGTTGAAGAAGTCCTGGAACCTGGCTGTTGGTTAAGAAGCCCTGAGACTGTCCTGCAGACAGAGAGTGAATGCTGTACACTGGTGAAGGACAGTGCTGTTGTTGCAGGGGTCTGGAGACTGTCCTGCAGACAGAGTGAATACTGTCCACTGGTGAAAGACAGTGCTGTTGTTGCAGGGGTCTGGGAACCTTGCTGTTGGTTCAGAAGCCCTGAAGAAGGATTTTCTTGTTGTATGTTTACAGAAATCCTGGGAGAGGGTTTTGCTAATGTTTTCAGGGGTTCTAGGACTGTCCTACAGACAGAGGATGAATTAATGAAGGGACTGGCAATGTATCTTGTGGCCTTGCTAAGCCTTGTCTCCCCAGGAACTAAGATTGCTGAGAACTTGCCTCATGTCAAGATGAAGAAAAGACCTCCATTTGGGTATTAAGTGCTGTGCTTAAACTTGATGTAACTCTGGGGTAGATTCAATTGTGATCCAGGGGTGGAGAACTTTTGACCTTTTTGTGCTCTGTGATTGAACAAATGAAGGTATTTTACTTATGTTTGGAAACTAATCTCCATTTGAGAAGAGGGGCTTTGTGGTGGACTAAATGAAGGTACAGCCTAGGGGTGGAGTAGTATTTAGAACCGGGACTTTGTAATTGATTGAATGATTGGAAGGTCCTGGGGTGGGGTGGTACTTGGAGGTTATTTAATCACACTTAGCAAATGCTGTATTTTGAATGATGTCATGTTTTGATCTTCTCTGTTCTTGGTTTGTCACTGAATAAAATGGAGAGCACTTATGCTGGTATTTTGAACCTTGGGAAGTTGCCTTTCCATGGCATTATATTACACCAGAATTTATAGTTTTCCTGTTTTGTCATGTTACACAATCTGATAGGTGAGATGTGATACCAAAGAATGGTTTTGATGTGAATTTCTCTAATGAATACTGATAGAGCATTTTTTCATATGACTATAGATAGCTTATTTCTTCATCCAAGAACTGGTCATATCCTTTGACCATTTATCAATTGGGGAATGACTTGTATTCTTATAAATTTGACTCAGTTTTCTATATATGTGAGAAATTAGGCCTTTATTAGATATTAGCTATAAAAATTCTTTCCAAGTTTTCTGTTTTCTTTATAATCTTGGTTGTATTGACTTTTTGTGAAAAACCTTTTCAGTTTAATGTAATTATTGTTCTCTATCACTTGTTTTGTCATAAATTTTTCCCTTCTCCATAGATCCGACAGGTAAATTGTTCCTCATTCTCATAGTTTGCTTATACTCTCAGTCTTTATATCTAAATCGTGTACCCATTTTGACTTTATTTGGTATATGGTATAAGATGTTGGTCTATACATAGTTTCTGCTAAACTATATTTTAGTTTTCTCAGCAGTAGTGAGTTCTTATCCCAGAAACTTTCTCTTTGGGTTTATCAAACAGTAGAGCATTTTTTTTTACAGTCATTGACTACTGCGTCTTATGTACCTGACCTAATCCACTGATCCACCACTCCATTTCTTATTCAGCAGTTTTGATTATTACTGCTTTATAATACAATTTAAGATCTGGTATGGCTAGGCCACCATTTCTAGAATTTCTTTTAGTTAATTCCTTTGATATTCTGGACATTTTGTTCTTCCAGATGAATTTTATTATTGTTTTTTCTAGCTCCATACAATAATTTTTGGTAGTTTAATTAATATGGCACTGAATATGCAAATTAATTCAAGTAGAATTATCATTTTTATTATATTAGTTCGGCCTACCCATGAGTAACTGATTTTTAAAAAATTATTTAGTTCTGACTTTATTTGTCTGAAAAATATTTTGTAATTGTGTTTGTATAGTTCGTGATTTTTTTTGGCAAGTAGACTCCCAAATATTTTACAATGTCTATGGTAACTTTAAATGCAATTTCTCTTTCTATTTCTTGCTGTTGGGCTTTGTTAGTAGTATATAGAAATACCGATAATTTATGTGGGTTTATTTTATATCCTGCTGTAATGTGGAGTAAAGTAGTCCTTTGCTCCTTGTTTCAGCTAAGCAAGTGCCTTTGAGTCTCACCTTTGATTGTATCAAGTATTTGTTGGAAATAGTATACACTGTGTTACCCTTAATAGCTCTAATGTCATCACATGGAGCCCATGGTGGGAGGAACTTTCAGAAAGAGCAGAACAGGAAGTGTGGAATAGGAAGGGTGGAACAGGAATGAGCAGAGTAGATAAAAGCTCAACCATGAGTTAGGACCAAGCAGAGATAAGAGAGAAAATGTTTGTGATGTTGGCATTCTGTTGAATTGTGTTACTTTGTCAGACAGAAGTACTTTGTTGATTTGTATTAGTGTTACTTTGTCATACAGAAGTACTTTGTTAAATCGTGTTGATTTCTCACACAGAAAATAAATTGAGATGATAGTGCCGGGTGATGTGTGTAAATATTGTTTTAGCCCTGTTGAGCTTTGTTTTCCTAGAAACAAAAACTGTGAAGAGCTTGGATTGGAGCAGTCCCTGTGAACTTCTATATGGAACAGGAGTGGAGAGCTCCCTACCTGTGAATCTGAGCAATAGTCAGATGAATCCAGGCAAGAGGTGGAAGCATGGAAGAAGAGCCATGGGGTTTGGAGCCAGCTTCTTATGAAAGAGAACTTTACAGAGGCGGAACCAAGATGGCGGAGTAGAAGCACGACCTTCCCGTGGCTCCGGCTTCCACCTTCCCCAATACATGTAAAAAAGGGACTCTAAACAAACTTTGGAGCTGCAGAACCCACAAAATGACACAGAGAAGCTAACCTCCAGCTGAGGTCAGCCCGGCAGGCTGGCAGAAATCGGCCAGCACAGCGCTCTGGGAGCCGAGCCCAGCCCCACGCCAGGCTTTAACCCCAGGGTGGGCCTGACCAGCCGCCTGCCAGAGGGACTCCAGATCAGCAGCAGCTGTGGCCATTTCCAGATTTATCAATACATAGATGCAAAGGACCAGGTGAGAGGCCAGTGCAGTCTGGACTTTGGGACCCAGTAAGTGGGAGTGCATGGCTTCTACCCTCGGGGCGAGAAACCGCTGAGACACCGGCACAGCCAGCCAGCGCCACGTGGAGGCTTCAGCTCCTGGCCTGCAGAGTGTAGGGGGACCAAGCACCCTTGATTACCTGAGGGGTAATCGCTCTTGCTTTAACCTGCTTAGATTGCAGTCTAGGGTGGAGGTCCTGGGGTGTGTGTCCAGCTTGCCAGAGCATGTGGAGACCTCAGAGAGGGCACCCATCTAATACCTCTGGCAACTGAAAAAACCCCAGTGTTTGGGACGAAAACTCCCCTGCCTGGTGGCAGAGTCCTACTGTGGCAAAAGCCCAAAAGTCAAATAATTGAGTGGCAAAATGAGCAGCAGAGTGTCATGTTTCAGGGGAAAATTTGGTTATCAGTGGAATAGAGGACTTCCAAGCATTCTTGCTGAAAAAACCAGAGTTGAATAGAAAATTTGACATTCAGATACAAGAAGCAAGAGAAGTATGAGAAGGTAAACAGGGAAAAGAAATCATAAGGAACTTATCAAAGTTAAATTATTAACATTCCTACATGGAAAAAAAATAATTGTATTTTATGAAAAATTTCTCAATAGTTGAAGGGATTAGAAATATATATATATATATATATATATATATATATATATATGTCTATATATGAGGGTATATGGGCATATGAATACATATGTGAATGTGTGTATAAATGTTTACAGGTATACATAGATAGAGGGCACAGGACCAATTTAACAGGAAGGGATGATACTTAAAAGGTGAAATTAAGAGGTGAGAAGAATATGATTAGAGGAGTTGGGGAGAGACATATTGGGGCAAATTATCTCATACAGAAGAGGCAAGGGAAAATGGTTACAATGGAGGGAAAGACTAGGAAGGCAAAAGGGAATGGGTCAACCTTATTCCCATTGAATCTGGCTTGAGGAGGGAGTGAAATACACACTAAATAGGGAATCTCACCCTCCAGGAGAATAGGGGGGGAAGGGAATGAGAGGGTGGATGATGGAAGGGAGGGCAGGCTGGGGGGGAGGGAAGTTGGAAGCACCCACTTTTTAAAAGGGACAGGATCAAAGTAGAGAATAGAACAAGTGGGAGGTGGGATAGGAGGGAGGGAAATATAGTCAGTCTTTTACAATACATCTACTACATTATTGTTTTGCATTAGCTGCACATGTACAACCTATACTGAACTGCTTGTCTTCCCAGTGGGGGTGGGTGGCAGGGAGGTAAGGGAATGAATCTGGAATTGAAAGTTTTAAAATCAAATATTCAAATATATATATATATATATATATATATGTGTGTGTGTGTGTGTGTGTGTGTATACATATATACTATTATATATACATATATATATATATATACTATTATTAATACCATCTTACATGTAATTAAGAAATAAGATATACAGGCACTGAGGCATAGAGATCCAATGGAAAATTCGAAACGGGTATGGGAGAAATATGGGAGAGACCCGATTGGAGGTGGGGATATTGTGTGGGACTGCTGTTTTGGGAGGACGGGTGGGGGAAAAATGGGGAGAAAATTTGTAACTCAAAATCTGGCGGAAACGAATGATGTAAATCAGAAGTTAATAAAGCATTAAAAAAAAAGACATAAAACTCAAAAAAAAAGAAAGAAAAAAGAAAGAGAACTTTACTTGGCTACTCAGCAGTGACTGATGACGTTGTAACTTAATCTGACCCAGGTGTGGATTGCCTTTGTACTTCCACTACCTTTTAAGGATGATTTACTTAAGTGTCTACATCATCTGCAAAGGGTGATTACCTAGTTTCTTCTTTACCTTCCTAATTCCTTCAATTTTTTTCTTATTGCTCACGCTAATGTTTCTAGTACCATATTGAATAAGAGGGGTGAGAATGGACATCCTGGTTTCACCCGTGATCTTACTGGAAATGCTTTTAGCTCATCACCATCACATATAATGCTTGCTGATGGCTTTAGATAGATGAAGGAAGATTTCATTTATTCCTATACTCTCAAGTTTTTTTAAATAAGAATGGTTGTTGTATTTTGCCAAAAGCCTTTCCTGTGTCTATTGAGATAATAATATGGTTTCTGTTAGTTTTGTTGTTGACATGGTCAGTTATGCTGATTGTTTCCCTAATACTGAACCAGCCCTGCATTGCTAGTATAAATCCTACCTGGTCGTAGTGTTTTATTCTCATAATAAGTTCCTATAATCTTTTTGCTAATATTTTATTTAAAATTTTTGCACCTATATTCATTAGAAAAAATGATGTATAATTTTCTGTTTTGACTCTTGCCAGTACTCAGTATCATATCTGTGTCATAAAAAGAATTGGTAGGACTCTTTCTTCACTTGTTTTCCCAAATAGTGTATATAGTACTGGAATTAGTTGTTCTTTAAATGCTTGATAGAATTCACTTATAAATCCATCTGGTCTGTGGATTTTTCTTGGGGAGTTCATTGATGGTTTGTTCAATTTATTTTTGTGAAAATGGGAAATTTAAGTATTTTATTTCCTCTTCTGTTAATCTAAGCAGTTTATATTTTGTGAATATTCATTTATTTCACTAAGATTGTCAAATTTATTGTTATACACTTGGGCAAAATAGTTCCTGATTATTATTTTTGTTTCCTCTTTGTTGGTGGTGAATTTACCCTTTTTAATAGTGATAATTTGGTTTTCTTCTTTCTTCTTTTCATCAAATTGACCAATGGTTAATCTATTTTATTGTTTTTTTTTCATAAAACTAGCTCTTAGTTTTATTTATTAGTTCAATAGTTTTCTTAATTTCAATATTATTAATCTCTCCTTTGGTTTTTAGTATTTCTAATTTGGTATTTATTTGGGGATTTTTAACTTGTTCTTTTTCTAGCTTTTTTATTTGCATGCCCAATTCAGTCATCTCCTCTTTTTCTATTTTATTCATGTAAACATATTGAGATATATAACTTCCCCTAAGAACTACTTTTGCTGCATCCTATAAATTTTATTGTGTTATCTCATTATTATCATTTTCTTGTATGAAGTTATTGATTGTTTCTATGATTTGTTGTTTGACCCACTCACTTTTGGGATTAGATTATTTAGTTTTCAATTAATTTTTAATCTACTTTTTCATGGCTCCTTTATTACCTAAAAATTTTTGTGACATGGTCTGAAAAAGATGCATTTGATATTTCTTTCCCTCTTCATTGGATTTTGAAGGTTTTATGCCTTAATAATACATGGTCAATTTTTGTGTAGGTGCCATGTACCACCAAGAGAAAGATATATTCATTTATATCCCCTTTCAGTTTTCTCCAGAGGTCTTCTGTATCTAACTTTTCTAAAATTTTATTTACTTCCTTAACTTCTTTCTTGTTTATTTTGTGATTAGATATATCTAGTTCTGAGAGGAGGGGTTGAGGTCAACCCACTAATACAGTTTTATTGTCAAGTTCTTACTGTAACTCCCTTAAGTTCTTCTCTAAGAATTTGTATACTATGCCACTTGAACAATATATGTTTAGTAATGATATTACTTCCTTGTCTATTATGGTGCCTTTTAGCATGATGTAGTTTCCTTCCTTGTTTCTTTTAGATATTTTTGCTTTTGCTTTATCTGAGGTCAGCATTGCTACTCCAGCTTTTTCTTTTACTTCAGCTGAAGCATAATATATTCTACTCCAGCCTTTTTCCTTTACCCAGTGTGTATCCCTCTCTTTCAAATGTGTTTCTTACAAACAATATATTGTAAGATTATAGTTTTTAATCCATTCTGCTATCCACTTCTGTTTTCATATTCACACAGTTATGATTGCTATCTGTGTGACTGCTATGATTACTACCATCCTATTTCCCGCTGTTTTTGGTTTTCTTTTCCCTCTCCCTTTCCCTAGTCACTATAGTTTTGCTTTTGACCAACACCTCCTTCAATCTCCCCTCCCTTCTGTTCCCCCTCCCTTTTATTTGCCCTTTCCCCTCCTCCTGCCTATAGGGCACATTAGATTTCTATACCTAACTGAACATGTTATTCCTTCCTTTAGCCAGATATGATGAGAATAAAGTTCAAATTATGCTCATCTCCTTCCCTTCTTTCCCTCTACTGTAATATGTCTTTGCGTCTCTTCATGTGATGTAATTTACCCTTTTCTCCATCCTGTTTTCTGCTTCTCCCATTACAATCCCTTTAACAACTTCATTACATTTTTTATCATCACATCAAAGTCACCTTAAACCCACCATTTCTATCTATGAATATTCCTTCTAAATATCATAATAAAAATATAGTTCTCAAGAATTATAGGTATCATCTCCCCATATAAGGATGTAAACAGTTTGTCCTTACTGAGTAACGTGTTTTTCCCCTTTCCTGTTTACCTTTTCTTTGTCTCTCTTGAATCTTTTATTTGAAGATCAAATTTTCTCTTGAGCTTTGGAATTTTTATGAGTATTGTGGTGCTGTTCCAATACTATGAAAACTATGAACATAATTGAGCACGTCAACAACAAAACTAAGAGAAACCCTATGATTATCTCAATAGATACAGAAAAAGTTTGCGGGAAACTACAACAACTCATTCCTATTAAAAATACTAGAGAGTATAGGAATAAGTGGAGTCTTCCTTAAAATGATAAGTAGCATTTATCTAAAACCATCAGGAAAATATGGAAGTCCCCTACTTTTTTTTTTGCTTTCTTTTTTAGGGGGGACGGCAGGACAATTGGGGTTAAGTGACATATGTCACACAGCTAGTAAGTGTTAAGTGTCAGAGGCTGGATTTGAACTCATATTCTCCTGAATCCAGGGCTGGTGTTCTACTCATTGCACCATCAAGTGACCGCAAAGTACCCTATTTCATTGAATATCCATTTCCTTTTCTGAAAGATTGCACACAATTTAGCTGGGTAGGTGATTCTTTGTTGTAATCCAAGCTCTCATGTCTTACAGAATATCATATTCCATGTCTTCTGATCTTATAATATAGAAGCTACAAGGCCCCATGTGATCCTGGCCGTAGTTCCACAGTATTTGAATGGTTTCTTTCTGGCTTCTTGCATTACATTCTCCTTAAGTTAATAATTCTGGAATTTGGCTATAATATTACTTGGTGTTTTCAATTTGGGATCTCTTTTAGGAGGTGATTGGAAGATTCTTTCAATGGCTCCTTTGCCCCCTGGTTCTGGGAGCTCAGGGAAGTATTCCTAGATGATTTCTTTTTTTTTTTTTTAATTTTTAAAAATTTTCCTAAAGGAATTGGGGTTACATAACTTGCTCAAGGTTACACGGCCAGTTATTTCTGGGTGTGGTGCTGAGTATTGGAGCCCAGATTTGATACCCAGGTCATCCCGACACTGGAGTTGGTGCTCTTACTCGCTGAGCCACCTGGCCGCCCCTAAGCAATTGGTGTTAAGTAACGTGATCAAGGTTACAAAGCCAGGTGTTTCTGGGTGGGTGCTAAGTGTCTGAGCCTGGGATTCGATCCCCAGGTCATCCCGACACTGGAGCCAGTGCTCTTACTCACTGCGCTACCTGGCCGCTCCTCCTAGATGATTTCTTGAAATATGCTGTCCAGGCTATTTTTTTATGATGATTTTCTAGTACACCAATAATTCTTCAGTTATTTCTCCTGGATCTATTTTCCAGGTCAGTTGTTTTTCCAATTTTCTTCTATTCTTTTCATTTTTTAAATTTGTTTGACTGATTTTTGATTTCTCAAGATCATTAGGTTCCACTTGCTCACCTCCTTTTCCATTTGACCAATTCAATTTTTTTTCCAAATATTTCTGAACTTCCGGTTTACATCATTCATTTCTGCCAGATTTTGAGTTACAAATTTTCTCCCCGTTTTTCCCTTACCCACTGCCCCAAAATAACGGTCCCACAGGATATGGCCTCCTCCAATCTGCACTCTCCCATATCTTCTCCCATACCCCCTTAGACTTTTCCAGTAGGATATGGTGGATCTTTATGCCCCGATGCCTGAATACCTTATTTTCCAATTACATGTAAAATAATATTAATAATTGCACATATATAATATATATTTGAAACATTTGATTTTAAAACTTTGGATTCCAGATCCATTCCCTTCCTCCCTTGTCACCCACACTTACTGAGGAGATAAGCAATTAGGTATAGGTTGTACCTGTGTAGATATGCAAAACATTACCATAGTAGATATATTGTGAAAGACTGACTATATTTCCCTCCCTCCTATCCCACCTCCCTCTTTTTCTATTCTCTAATTTGATCCTGTCCCTTTTCAAAAGTGGGTGCTTTCAGCTTCACTCCCCCCAGCCTGCCCCCCTTCCATCATCCCCCCTCTCATCCCCTTCCCCCCTACACTCCTGGAGGGTGAGATACCCTACTTAGTACATATGTAATTCCCTCCTTGAGCCAAATTCAATGAGAATAAGGTTGACCCATTCCCTTTTGCCTTCCTATTCTTCCCCTCCATTGTAACCATTTCCCCTTGCCTCTTATATATGAAATAGTTTACCCCATTGTGTCTCTCCCCATTGCCTCTTATTATATTCCTCTCTCACTTCTTAATTTCACCTTTAAATATCATCCCTTCCTATTAAATTGTTCCTGTGCCCTCTATCTATGTATACATGTAAACATATATACACATTCACATATGTATTCATACACCCAGATACACTGCTATAAATACATACATATATTATATATATTCCCTTCAACAATTTTCATACTGAGAAAAGTTTCATCAGTTACATTTTTCAATGTAGAAATGTAAATAGTTCAACTTTGATAATTTCCTTATGATTTCTTTTCCCTGTTTACCTTCTCATGCTTCTCTTGCTTCTTGTGTCTGAATGTCAAATTTTCTATTCTTCTCTGCTTTTTTCATCGAGAATACTTAAAAGTCCTCTATTCCACTGAATGACCATATTTTCCCCTGAAACATGATACTCATTTTTGCTGGGTAGGTGATTCTTGGTTTTAATCCCAACTCCTTTGGCCTCTGGAATATCATATTCCAGGCCCTTTGATACTTCTGTGTAGAAGCTGCCAGATCCTGTTTTTTCTTCCTGGCTGCATGTACTGTGTTTCCCCGATAATAAGACCTATCCCAAAAATAAGCCTTCCCCTTACTGTGTAAGATTCCTCTAAAATAAGCCCTCCCCCCAAAATAAGCCCTATTAAGATTGCTACTGTACTGAAGGTGATCCCCTGCGCTACACACTACATTACAGTACCCTCTGTATGCACCATCCCCCCGCCCCGGTGAAACACACGCCGCGCTCCGAGCTGCATCCAATCAGAGCTGCAGCAGTGAGCGCGTCATCCTGTTCTTCCCCAGTGATTTGCTTATTGAATAAAGGTACATTTTTTTGTTCACATTTACCTGTTTATTAAAATTGCTGTCAATGTTCATTAAAATAAGCTCTCCCCTGAAAATAAGCCCTCTGGTGTTTTTCTGTCCAAAAAAATAATAAGACAGTGTCTTATTATCGGGGAAACACGGTAATATTCTCTCCTTGATCTGGGAATTTTAGAACCTGGCTATAATATTTCTAGTAGCTTTGTTTTTGGGATCTTTTTCAGGAAGTGATTGGTGGATTCTTTCAATTTCTATTTTGCCCTCTGGTTCTAAAATATTGGGGCAATTATCCTTGAGAAGTTCTTGGAGGATGTTTTCTAGGTTCTTTCCTTTATCATAGCTTTCAGGTAGTCCAATAATTTCTAAATTATCTCTCCTGGATCTATTTTCCAGGTCAGTGGTTTTTCCCATGGGATATTTCACATTGCCTTCTATTCTTTCATTTGTTTGGATCTGTTTAACAGCATCTTGATTTCTTATAAAATCACTAGCCTCCATTTGCTCCAATCTAATTTTGAAGGAATGATTCTCCTCATTGAGCTTTTAAGATTCTTTTTCCATCAGGGAAATGTGAGTTCTTAAGGTATTCTTCTCCTCATTGCCTTTTTGAGCCTCTTTTGCCATTTGGGTTAGTCTATTTTTTAAGGTGCTATTTTCCTCTGTCAGGCTCTTTACTCTCATTTCATAATTTTCTTGCATCATTCTCATTTCTCTTCCCAATTTTTCCTCCACTTCTCTTATTTGCTTCTTAAGGTTCTCTATGGCCTGTAACCATCTTGTATTTTCCTTTGAAGCTTTTGGTGCAGGAGTTCTGACTTCACTGTATTCATCCTGTTCCATGTTTTGATCCTTTTTGTTGCCAAAATAGGAGTGCAAATTTGGGTTGCTCTGTTTATTTTGCTTCTTTTGCCTGCTCATGTCGCCAGTGAATCACTTGACCCCTGGGCTTTTTACCACAGTACGACTCTGCAACCAGAGAGAGGAGCTTCATCGCAAATGCTGGGGTTTTCTCAGCTGCCAAAGGTATAAGTTGAGTGCCCTCTCTGAACCCTCCACACGCTCTGGCAAGCTGGTCACACACCCCAGGACCTCCACTCTAGACCGCAATCCAGATCCAAACAGTCCAATTCCTCGGACTGGTGGCTTAGTCCCCTTACACTGTGCAGGCCAGGAGCTGAAGCTTCCATGTGGCAGTTGCTGCACCACAGTGCCTCAGCAGCTTCTTGCCCTGGGGGAAAAAGGCTGACCACACTCCCAACTACTGGGTCCCAAAGTCCACACTGCACTGACCTCTCACCGTGTCCTTAGCATCTATGTGTTGATAATTCTGCAAACCCCCCAGCTGCTGGTGATCTGAAGTCCCTCCAGCAGGTGGCTGGTCAGGCCCTTCCTGGGGCTAAAACCCCAGACTCTTGTGGGGCCTGCGTGGGCTCCCAGAGTGCTGTGCTGGCTGCTGGCTGTTTGCTGCCGGCCTGCTGGTCTGTCCTCATGGGAGGTCAGCTTCTCTGAGTCATTTAATTGGGTTCTGTAGCTTCAAAGTTTGTTCAGAGTTCCCTTTTACATGAATTTGGGGAATTGGGAGCCGAAGCACCATGGTATTCCTGTTTCTACTCTGCCATCTTGACTCCTCCCCCAATTGTATTTTTTTTTTAAATTGTTTTCTTCAGTGTACTTTTTTCCCCCATTTTTTCAATTGTATTTCTAAAGAAGTTGTTCGATTTTTCTTCTCCCTCTCTCATTTGACTTTTAAAATATTTCTTGAGCTCTTCCAAGAAAACTTTTTGGGCTTGAGACAAGTTCATATGCCCCTTTGAAGTTTCCAGTCTGGGTATATTGACAGTGTTGTCCTTTCCTTAATTTGTGTTTTGATGTTCTCTGTCATCAAGATACTTCTTTATGGTCCTTGCTTTTCTTTGTTGCCTTAGCTCATATTTTTTTGCTTTTTTTCTGCCTTTTAAATTTGATCTCTACTTCCACAGGGGCCCTGTCCCAGGGTTCTTGTGCTGTGGACTAGGGTCCTGGTTACTGGTTTTGTTTTGTGTTCTGGAGCCTCAGGTGCTGGCAGCTGGAGGCTGGTAGCTTACCTGGTGCTAAGCTGCAGCTGGTTGTGGTAGCTAATATGTGTCTGGTGTTGGTGCTTGCCTGGAGGAGCAACTCCTCCACCCTGAGGCTCAGGATATCCCACTTGTTTCCTGAGGTAGAATTTATTGCTGACTTGCTGGGACAGCTCCCATTCTATGCTGGTCTCCTTCAGCTGCAGCAAGAGGGGCTTTTCCCTTAATCTCCCTATCCTCCTGTGCTAAAAGACTGCTGTGCCTCAACTTTCTGCTGCCTTTATTATTTCAGGGTTTTTCCTGGGGCAATATTCTCTGGGTTTTTCAATGTCAATAAGGGAGGATGAGAGTGACTTACTGCTTACTGTATAATCTTTGTTTCCAGAAGTCAAAATAGGTGACTTTCATACATTCCATCTGTGGGCTGAGAGCTCTAGGGGCAGCTGCTACTGCTTCTGCCACTTGCTGCTGCCAATTCAGTCACTCCCAAGGCCTTTTCCTGGTTTGCTGGGGCCAGCATTGTAATGGCATACCCTGCGCTGGACTGCACTTCTCTCTTGCCCAGTTCCAACAGACCCTCCAAGTAAGGTGCAAACTCTTTAAGGCCTGGGATTTCATTTTCATTGGGGATAGAAGGATAAAAATGAAAAATCCTACTTGGAGGAAATAATATGTACATAGATAAGTAAATATAAAATAAATATTAAGTAAATTCAGAGTCATAGTTGGCATTAACACCTGGGAGAATGAGGCCTCCTTTTTATAAGAAGCAGCAGATGAAAGGAACATTCAGTACAAACAAGGACACATTCTAGACATGGTGAAAAATTTGTGCAAAAGGCACAAAGGTAGGAGGTGGAGTAGAGAGCAAATAAGGTGACTTTGCCTTTGAGAAGTAAGAGAAAAAGATTCTAATATTTGGGCAGGGGGAGGGAGCAGAATTCTCTTGGAATTATGTGCATTGTATTATGCCAGTTTTCTTCTGCTATATTCTATCTTACAAACACCTACGTTCAGTGATAGTAATAAGGAGGCATATATAGGAGCTTATTGACTTAGCCAGGTTAGAGAGAACATAAAGCTTATGACTGAGGTCATCTTCCCTTTGTTGGCAAGTGAACTCTGCAGAGAGAAAAACAGACCAGATTTACCCAGTCAGCAGATTCCGGAATGTGTACCATTAATTTCAAGGAAGAACTAGTAAGGAAATTATGAAGAGCTCAATGTGTTTATCCCCACAGTGACTTAAAACAGGAAGAACCATTACTCAGTAGCATTATAAAATGCTAGAATGTTAAAGCTAGAAAGCACCTTAGTAGCTGTTTAGTTTAACCCCTTCCTTCCCACTCCATTACTGTTTAATAGACAAGGAATCTCAAGTACAGAGAGGTTGTTGGTGGGATTTTTGGTCATGGTTACAAAGCTGAGACTAAATTTAGCTTTTCTGGTGCCCAGCTAGTGTTCTTTCCAGTAACTAGCAATGTATTGTATTGTAATTTTACATAATTATAGAAGCATCTGTAAGCCATTATTCCAATAAAGCTAAGTTTTCATTGATGTCAATATTCTTTCCAACAAACAGATCACAACTATCTTCACAACTCTAGTCCAAAGTGTCTCATAAATTTACTACAGGGGACCCTTTTGAGATGCAGATTGTCTTTTTTGACTTCTTAGATAGAATGGATTCTTAGATAGAATCCATTTGTTATGCCTCATTCTTGCTTCATCATCAGACCATAATTTTTTCTGGTCATACACTTCTCAGATGACATCATTTGTACCATTTTGCCTGCATAATTTTCACTTATAGTAGTTTGTCACATGCACATACCCACCATTCACCTCTCCATTTGGATTATATTCCCTGTGGATTATACTCAATTTTGATTCTTTAGATACTGGAATATCTAGCAGCTATGCAAAAGCATTAATTCCTATTTGAAATAAAACTCTTCTTTTTTAGCTTTAACACTGTGATTTACAAAGTACTTATGGAACTATGTCTCTGATCCCAATAATAATTAGTTCATAGCTGTGAGAGACCTAAGAGGCCATAGAGTCCATCTCCCTCCTTTTACAAATGAAACTAAAGTTCAGAGAGATGTAGTAACTTGCACAAGGTCACATAATCTGTGACTGAGACACTTACATAGTAAGTATCCGAGAAGAGACTGAAATTTAGATTGTCCTGACTCCAAGTCCAGTGTTTTACCCAAATTAGAGAAAACTAATCAGATGACAGTGACACTTCTAAGGCATCTAGGTTTATAAGGGATGGAGCACTGGACCTGGAGTCAGGAAGACCTGAGTTCAAAATCAGCTTCAGAGACTTAGTAACTGTGTGACTCTAGTCAAGTCACCTTTATAGGCATCAGTTTCTTTATTGGAAAATTAGGAAACTAATTCTTAATATAATAAAATAATAAATACCTAAAATTATATCTCACCAAGTTATTGTGAGGATCAAGTGAGATGATATTGGCAAAGCACTTAGTATAGTGCATGTCACATTGTTAGCACGTAATAGATGCTTGTACCTTCCCTTCTAATACCACAGTCAGAGTATGGGAGTTAAAGGTGCCACTAAACACAAACTGTATGCCACAGGATAGATAATCCCTTAACTCAAGTCCTGATTATTCCAATAAAGTCAGTCAACATGTTAACCTGTTTGCTAAAAATGGTAGGCAATGAGGTTCAAATGATTTAATGAAGAGAAACGAAAGGATCAAAAGCCTTTTACACTTAAAATAGAATAAAGTAATAAATAGAATAAAGTGTTTCATTTATTCCCAAATACTCAGTTTTAACCACTGTAGTTAGTAGAGTACCTGGGGCTTAGTGGGTGCTATATAATTGCTTTTTTGAGCCTCTTGTGCCATTTGAGTTAGTCTAATTTTTTTTTTTTTGCTTTTTTGGAGGACAATCGGGGTTAACTGACTTGCCCAAGATCACACAGCTATTTTTTGTCTTAAGTGTCTGAGGCTGGATTTGAACTCAGGTCTTCCTGACTCCAGGGCCAGTGTTCTATTAACTGTGTGACCTAGCCACCGCCTAGTGTATTTTTTAAGGTGAAATTTTCTTCAGTCAGTAGACTCTCATTTCATAACTGTCTTGCATCATTCTCATTTCTCTTCCCAATTTTTCCTCTACTTCTCTTATTTGGTTTTCAAAATCCTTCTTAAGCTCCTCTATGACCTGTAACCAGATCATATTTTTCTTGGAAGTTTTTGGTGTAGGATTTCTGACTTCATTGTCTTCCTCTTGTTTCATGCTTTGATTCTTTTTGTCCCCCAAAATGGAGAGCAAATTTGGATTGCTGTGCTTTTTTTGCTTCCTTTGCTTGCTCATGTTGACACTCAATTACTTTTCTTTTGAGGTTTTTGCCACAGTAGAACTCTGCCACCAGAGAGGAGCTTTGTCTCAATCCTGGGGTTTTCTCAGCTGCCAGAGTTATTACTTTGGTGCCATCTCTGAAGCCTTCACATGCTCTGGCAAACTATTCATATACCCCCAGGATCTCCAGGCCATACAGTGTTGTGTGTATGGTTATTCTACCTATACTAATGTCTATCTTATTACTTTTAAAGAAGAAATAATCACTTATGGGTTGGGCAACTTGGAGGCTCACAGAGTAGAATGCCAGGCCTGAAGTCAGGAAGACTCATCTTTATGAGTTCAAATCTGGCTTAAGACACTAACTAGCTATGTTACACTGGGCAAATCACTTAACCCTGTCTACCTCAGTTCCTCATTTATAAAAGTAGCTAAGAAGGAAATGACAAACAACTTTAGCAAGAAAACCCTGAATGGAATCACGAAGATGCAGACAAAATTGAAAAACTACTGAACTGATGTATGGGTCCTGTCCCATCAACTCTCAGAGATCAGTGAAGCTGGCAACCTTGAAGAAGAATCTGTTTTACTTTGTTATTTATAATCTGTGCTTTGTTATCTATAGATAACCAAAATCAAAGAAAGTAAGCTTTTGGAATATTTGGAAAAGAAATGATTGAGAAGAACTAGAAACTCAAAGAATCATTTCTGTTATCTGTCCATGGCACCCTCAAAATTATTCAAATGAATTTTTTTCTTTTATCCTCCCATGAGTACAAATGATTGTAACTCATGAGGAAAAAGGGTAAGTTTGGCAGGAATTTTGGGATACTTCTTTTTCCTTCATCTCATTCTTCTAGTGAAAGTATTGATATCATATCTACCATATCACTGCACCATAAAACTATCCAAATATTGGCCAAATTGATAGTGGACACTTATTGTAAAGACTCTTTTCATTCATAGATATTGCATACACCCGTATGTACTTATAAATGTGTGTATATAAATGTATATGTGTGTGTGTATGTGTGTGTATATAAATAGTCTGACTTCAAAACCAGAATATTTGAATTCACAGCCTACCTATACAGACTAGGTGACCATAAATGAGTGATCTAGGCAAATCATTCTTTTTTTAAAAAAAAATTTAAATGCTTTATTAACTGCTGATTTACATCCTTCGTTTCCGCCAGATTTTGAGTTACAAATTTTCTCCCCGATTTTCCCCCACCCATCCCCCCAAAACAGCAGTCCCACAGGATATCCCCACCTCCAATCTGCTCTCTCCCATATTTTCTCCCATACCCGTTTCAACTTTTCCAGTGGGTCTCTATGCCTCAGTGCTTGTATATCTTTTTTCTTAATTACATGTAAGATGGTATTAATAATAGTATACACACACACACACACACACACACACACACATATATATATATATATATATATTTGAATATTTGATTTTAAAACTTTCAATTTCAGATTCATTCCCTTCCCCCCCCTGCCACCCACCCCCACTGGGGGGACAAGCAGTTCAGTATAGGTTGTATATGTGTGGCTAATGCCTATATTTCTCTCCCTATCCCACCTCACACTTGTTCTATTCTCTACTTTGATCCTGTCCCTTTTCAAAAGTGGGTGCTTCCAACTTCCCTCCCCCCAAGCCTGCCCTCCCTTCCTTCATCCCCCCTCACATCCCCTTCCCCCCCTATTCTCCTGGAGGGTGAGATCCCCTATTTAGTGTGTATTTCCCTCCCTTCTCAAGCCAGATTCAATAGGAATAAGGTTGACCTATTCCCTTTTGCCTTCCTATTCTTCCCCTCCATTGTAACCATTTTCCCTTGCCTCTTCTGTATGAGATAGTTTGCCCTACTCTGTCTCTCCCCATCTCCTCTCATTATATTCCTCTCACCTCTTAATTTCACCTTTTAAGTATCATCCCTTCCTGTTAAATTGGTCCTGTGCCCTCTATCTATGTATACCTGTAAACGTATATACACACATTCACATATGTATTCATATGCCCGCATACCCTCATATAAAGACATATATATATATTTCTAATCCCTTCAACTACTGAGAAAAGTTTCATAGGTTACAATTATTGTTTCTCCATGTAGGAATGTTAATAGTTCAACTTTGGCCAGGTGGCTCAATGAGCAAGAGCACTGGCTCCAGTGCCGGGACGACCCAGATCAAATCCAGGCCCAGACACTCAGCACCACACCCAGAAACAACAACTGGCCATGCAACCCCGAACAAGCCACTCAACCCCGATTGTTTAAAAAAAATAGTTCAACTTTGATAAGTTCCTTATGATTTCTTTTCCCTGTTTACCTTCTCATGCTTCTCTTGCTTCTTGTATCTGAATGTCAAATTTTCTATTCAACTCTGGTTTTTTCAGCAAGAATGCTTGAAAGTCCTGTATTCCACTGAATGACCATATTTTCCCCTGAAACATGATACTCAGTTTTGCTGGGTAGGTGACTCTTGGTTTTAATCCCAGCTCCCTTGACTTCCAGAATATGACATTCCAGGCCCTTCGATCCCTCAGTGTAGAAGCTGCCAGATCCTGGGTTATCCTGATTGTGTTTCCACAATATTCAAATTGTTTCTTCCTGGCTGCTTGTAATATTCTCTCCTTAATCTGGGAATTCCGGAACCTGGCTATAATATTCCTAGGAGTTTTCTTTTGGGGATCTTTTTCAGGAGGTGATTGATGGATTCTTTCAACCTTTATTTTGCCCTCTGGTTCTAAAATATCAGGGCAGTTTTCTTTGAGAACTTCCTGGAGGATGCTTTCCAGGCTCTTACTTTGGTCATGGCTCTCAGGCAGTCCAATAATTTTTAAATTATCTCTCCTGGATCTATTTTCCAGGTCAGTGGTTTTTCCCATGAGATATTTCTCATTGCCTTCTATTCTTTCATTTGTTTGGATCTGTTTAACAGCATCTTGATTTCTCATAAAGTCATTAGCTTCCATTTGCTCCAATCTAATTCTGAAGCAATGATTCTCCTCAGTGAGCTTTTGAGATTCTTTTTCCATCTGGCAAATTCGACTTTTTAAGTCATTCTTCTCCTCATTGCCTTTTTGAGCCTCCTTTGCCATTTGAGTCAGTCTGTTTTTTAAGGTATTATTTTCTTCAGTCAGGCTGTTGACTCTCATTTCATAATTTTCTTGCATTGTTCTCATTTCTCTTCCCAATTTTTCCTCCACTTCTCTTATCTGCTTCTTAAGGTCCTCTATGGCCTGTAACCAGCTTGTATTTTCCTTTGAAGCTTTTGGTGCAGGAGTTTTGACTTCACTGTTTTCCTCCTGTTCCATGCCTTGCTCCTTCTTATCCCCAAAATAGGAGTGTAATGTTGGAATCTTCTGTCTGCTTTGTTTCCTTTGCCTGCTCATTTTACCACTCAATGATTTGACTTTTGGCTTTTTGCCACAGTAGGACTCTGCCACCAGACAGGGGAGTTTTCGTCCCAAACGTTGGGGTTTTCTCAGCTGCCGGAGGTATTAGATGGGTGCCCTCTCTGAGGTCTCCACACGCTCTGGCAAGCTGGACACACACCCCAGGACCTCCACCCTAGACTGCAATCCAGATCCAAGCAGGTTAAAGCAAGAGCGATGACCCCTCAGACTGGTGCTTGGTCCCCCTACACTCTGTAGGCCAGGAGCTGAAGCCGCCACGTGGCGCTGGCAGGCTGTGCTGGTGTCTCAGCAGTTTCTCGCTCCAGGGGGTAAAAGCCACGCACTCCCACTTCCTGGGTCCCAAAGTCCAGAATGCACTGGCCTCTCACCTTGTCCTTTGCATCTATGTATTGATAAATCTGGAAACAGCCACAGCTGCTGCTGATCTGGAGTCCCTCTGGCTGGCGGCTGGTCAGACCCACCCTGGGGCTAAAGCCTCAGCGTGGTGCTAGGCTCGGCTCCCAGAGCGCTGCACTGGCTGATTCCTGCTGGCCTGCCGGGCTATCCTCAGCGGGAGGTTAGCTTCTCTGTGTCATTTTGTGAGTTCTGCAGCTCCAAAGTTTGTTTAGAGTCCCCTTTTTACATGGATTGGGGAGGGTGGAAGCCGGAGCCGCGGGAAGGTCGTGCTTCTACTCCGCCATCTTGGCTCCGTCCCCCTCTAGGCAAATCATTCTATATAATAAGAGGATGTTTCCTCTTCTAAGAGTTCCCTATTTAGTAAAACTCTCTGTGGTTTGTGTTTAATATTTTGTTAAAACTTTTTGAAAAAAAGGTTTTTTTTATTAATTTGTTTCCTTTTAGTTTACAGGATTCCATTCCACAATTCCTTGAATTTCACATTTCATCCCCCTCCCTCACCTCCCCCCCATGGCTGCTTATAGTCAAGTATAGGATCTCTAAATACTTTCACATTATACATTAGTCAGGTTATAAGGACGTATTGTACCAGCTGTAATGAAAAATGGTAAAGAGGACATAAAGCCAAGTAAGAGAACAAAAAAGATCAGGTATTTTTTTCCCACCTGGATACAAACAGTTCTTTCTAGTTCTTTCTCTGGATGCACATATTTCTCTCCATCATGAGTCTTTTGGGATTGACTTATATCACTACATTGCTGAGAAGAGTCCAGTCTGTCAAAGTTGGTCATCACACATACGTTGTGTCTGTAATTGTGTTCAAATTTCTCCTGGTTCTACTCTTCTCACTCAGCATCAGTTTGTATAAGACTCTCCAGGTAAACATGAAGACCATCTGCTACTCATTTATTATAGCACAATAGTATTCCATAACATGCATATGCCACAACTTGTTCAGTCATTCCCCAATTGATGGGCACCCCCTTAATTTCCAATTCTTTGCCACCACAAAAAGAGCTGCTAAAACATTTTTGTACATATGGGTCTTTCTCCCATTTCTATGATCTTTTTGGGATATAAGACTAGGAGTGGTATTATTGGATCAAAGGGTATGAAAGTGTTTATAGCCCTTTGGGCATAATTCCAGATTGTTCTCCAGAAAGGTTGGATCAGTTCACAACTCCACCAACAATGCATTAGTGTTCCAGTTTGCCCACATCCTCTCCAGCATTTGTCATTTTTCTGTTTTCTCATCTTAGCCAATCTGACTGGTGAGATGTGGTACCTCAGAGTTGTTTTGACTTGCATTTCTCAAATCAGTAGTAATTAGAGCATTTCTTCATGTGCTTATAGATAACTTTAATTTCTTTCTCTGAAAACTGCCTGTTCCTATCCTTTGACCATTTATCAATTGGGGAATGACTTTTATTCTTATAAATTTGACTCACTTCTCTGCATATTTTATAAATGAGTCCCTTGTTAGAGACATAGGTTATGAAGATTCTATCCCAATTTCCCACCTCCCTCTTAATCTTGGTTACATTGGCTTTGTTTGAAAATTTTAATGTTAATATATGTACCAATTAACCAAGATATTCACTTAGCCAGGATTATCTATTACCAATTCTGGATAATGAATGGAAATTTATTGTATATTATTTAAAGTGGATACATCATATGGAATAAAATATAGGCAGTAAAGAAAGGTAGTTTAGTTTCAATGCCAAACGTGAAAAAACTTTAAGAACTCTCACAAGGCAAGTGCTCACATGATGGCAGAAGAAGCAATACAAAGACTCTCTAAAGGTTTTTCTTAAGAACTTTGGATTGAATGTGTGACATGGGAGATACTGGCACAGGACAGCCCAGGATAACATGACTTTATCAGAGAAGGTGCTGTGCTCTATGAGCAAAGCAGTGTCAAAGTAGTTCAAAAGAAACAAGAGATACACAAATTTAAAGAATCTAGTCCAAATGTTCACATGGACAATTTGTGCCCAATCTGTGGTAGAGCATTCCAAGTTCATATAGTCTGAGCAGACACACTGTTAACTTTACTCTAATGTAGTGATGCCATTTGGTCCTCTTCAAGAATGAAGGACAACTAACCAACATTCACTCCTGCCTAACGACCCCGAAATAATTCAGCTACAGCAGAAGATTTTGTAGAAGACAATGAAACTGAGGATCTGATTTACTGAGTTCTCTTTCAAACTAATGATTCTAAAATCATTAGTGCCTGGTCTGAACAAATAAATTATCACCCTAGAAAGACATAGAGTTTAGATACAAAAAGAATGAGGATAGGAATGAATTTACTGAAAAGGAACATAGCAGGGAGAGAAAATCTATTAGCATTTTAATAATTCCTTGTTTTCCATGGTATGATGGACATTTTAGGAACTTTCATTTGCTCTTTATTTATCACATCAGTCCATCTACAAACAAATTCTCTTTAAAATGAATTTAACTGAAGTTATTGTGTTAATCTAGGCCCTCGACTGCTGATAGCTCTTTGGTTGTGCTTTACCATCATTCTAATTCACTGAAAGTATAAGATCCCTAACATCCTGGAATTCTGAACTTTATTAATAGCTGCTGGATTACAGTTTCTAGCCATACCCTTTGCAGGGGGTACAGTAAAAAAAAAGTGGGCAGTGGTTATTCAGACTACATTGAATTCAGCTCCTGCCAAATTCCAGCAGTGAAAATATATAATTAGTCTTTTAGGGAGGCGTGAAAAGACATTTCTATATGCTCAGGTTTAAGCACATTTCTAAAAGTACTACCTAAGGCCCCATTCAATCAAAAATTTAAGGAGTGAGAAGTTTGTTGTTTGCCTTTTAACAAATTTGAGAAAATAAAAAGCACATTTTACCAAAAACCATAAGTTAAAATTTTCTTGATAGCAAAAAGCATTCAATCCATAAAATAAAAAAGAAAGCTCTTCTCATTAGAAAGAAATTTGGGAGATATTTGAAACTGAATAATTTGTCCAGTTTCTAAGTCAGAAAAAGGTAAAGATACATGCTGAAAAACCCAGCTATGGAAAATAACAGGAGAAAATAAAAATCTAAATGACTCTTTATAAAACCTCTTTCATACTATTTATATTTCTTCTGAATTTGTATGTGTTTTTAAGAATTGATGTGGGGCAGAGGTAGGCCCTGAAGGGGCCTGATCAACTTGGAGGGCAAGTCTTCCCACCAACCACAAGGGCCACTAAGGGCTAGAACTGGAAAGAGCAAGGTAAGAAGCAAATACAGGGGCTCCTGTACTGGACAGCAAATACTCCTGGGGCTACAAACTCATAGCCCAGAAATAAAAAAAAAAAACCCTTTCAGGACCTCCAAAGACCAGGATGAGAGAGTGAACTTCACTTGCTCCAAACCCCCCCTCTGACCTTGAAAACATAGTAACTCTTGCCCCATGGCAAAACCCTCTACAGTAAAGGCTTGGGATCTTAGAGGAAGGGTGTGGCTAGGACCCTGCCTCAAAATGGGTAGAAAGCAGACTACAAAGACAAAGACTCTAGAGTCCTACTATCCTCAGAGGGAGGAACCAACCTCAGAGGGAGACAATGTGGACTCCACACCCACAGCTGAGACTTCAACAGGGAATGGATCCCAAGCACAGAAGGCTCTCCTAGACGAGATCAAAAGGAACTTTGAAAGCAAAATGAGAGAGATAGAAGACAAAATGAATAATTCTCTCAAAACGAAAATAGCAGAATTTGAAAAACATTATAATGAGGAAAACATCTCTCTAAAAAGAAAAGTGTATAATATGGAAAAGGAATACAAAAAATTAACCAACAAAAATGATTTGCTAAAAACTAGAATCAACCAAATGGAAACAAAAAGCAGGGGAGCTGAAAAAGGAACACTGAGGGAGGTGGTGGTCAAAAGGAAAACTATTAAAGGGGGGAAGGGAAAAAGGGGGGGAATATGAACATTAAGAAGGGTGAGAATAAGATGGAGGGAAAGAAACAGATAACAATTATAAGTGTAAATATGAATGGAATGAACTCTCCCATAAAATGGAGATGGATAAGAGAATGGATTAGAAATCATAATCCTACAATATGCTGTTTACAAGAAACACATCTGAAACAGAAGGATACACACAGGATAAAGGTAAAAGGTTGGAATAAAATATATCATGCCTCAACTAAAGTGAAAAAAGCAAGGGAGGGAATCCTTATCTCAAAGCAAAAGCAAAAATTGACCTAATTAAAAGAGATAAGGAAGGAAACCATATCTTTTTAAAAGGCACCATCGAGAATGAAGCAATATCATTATTTAACATATACGCACCAAGTGGTGTAGCATCCAAATTCCTAGAAGAGAAGGACAAGGAATTAGAGGAAGAAATATAGAGCAAAACTATACTAGTGGGAGGCCTTAATCTCCCCCTCTCTGAACTTGATAAGTCCAACCTCAAAATAAACAAGAAAGAAGTTAAGGAGGTGAATAGGATTTTAGAGAGGATAGGTATGATAGATCTCTGGAGAAAACTGAATGGGGATAAAAAGGAATATACTTTCTCTTCAGGTGTTCATGGAACATACACAAAAACTGACCATGTTCTAGGGCATAAAATCCTCAAGGCAGAAATATTAAATATATCCTTCACAGACAATGATGCAATAAAAATTATATGCAATAAAGGGCCAGGGAAAGACAGACTAAAAATTAATTAGAAATTAAAATTTTCATCTTAAAGAATGAGTGGGTCAAACAAGAAATTACAGAAACAATCAATAATTTTATTCAAGAGAATGGTAATAATGAGAAAACATATGAAAATTTGTGGGATACATTAAAGGCAGTTCTCAGGGGAAGTTTATATCCCTGAGTGCATACATGATTAAATTACAGAAAAGGGAGATCAACAAATTAGGCATGCAATTGAAAACCTTGAAAAAGAACAAATTCAAAATCCCCAATTAAATACTAAATTAGAAATATTGAACACCAAAGAGAGATTAAGAAAATTGAAATTAAGAAAACTATTGAATTAATAAATAAAACCGACTTAATAAATAAAACAAAACAACAAAATTGATAGACCCTTAGTCAATATAATAAAAAAAAAGGAAAGACAAAAACCAACTTGTAAGTATCAAAAATGAAAAAGGTGAATCTACCTTCAATGAAGAGGAAATCAAAACAATAATTAGAAATTATTTTTCCCAAATGCATGCACATAATTTGACAATCTTAGGGAAATGGATGGATATTTACAAACACACAAGTTGCCCAGATTAACTGAAGAGGAAGTAAATTACTTAAATATTACCATCTCAGAAAAAGAAATTGAACAAGCCATCAGTCAGCTCCCTAGGAAAAAATCAACAGGGCCAGATGGATTCACTAGTGAATTTTATGAAACATTTAAAGAACAATTGATTACAATACTCTACAAACTATTTGGGAAAATTAGTGAAGAAGGAGTGCTACCAAATTCTTTTTATGACACAAATATGGTACTGACACCTAAATCAGGAAGAGATAAAACAGAGAAAGAAAATTATAGACCAATCTGTCTCATGAATATAGATGCAAAAATTCTAAATAAAATACTAGCAAAAAGACTACAGCAATTTATCTCAAGAATAATAGACTTTGATCAGGTAGGATTTATTCCAGGAATGCAATATTAGGATTAAATTAATATTAGGAAAACCATCAGTATAATTGATCATATCAACAGGAAAAGTAGCAGAATCCACATGATCATCTTAATAGATAAAGAAAAGGCTTTTGACAAAATACAACATCCATTCCTATTAAAAACATTAGAAAGTATAGGAATAAATGGAGCCTTCCTTAAAATAACAGGTAGCCTCTATTTAGAGCCATCAGCAAGTATTTTATGTAATGAGGCGAAACCAGAAACATATCCCATAATATCAGGGGTGAAACGAGGGTGTCCACTGTCACCCCTCTTATTCAATCTGGTACTAGAAAGGTTAGCAGTAGCAATTAGAGAAGAAAAAGAAATCAAAGGAATCAAATTAAACAAAGAGACTAAGCTATCACTCAGAATCAAGTAAAAAACTACTTGAGACAATAAATAAATTTGTCAAAGTTGCAGGATATAAAATAAACCCACATAAATCCTTGGCATTCTTATATTTCCAATAAAATTCAACAGCAAGACATAGAAAGAAAAATCCTATTTAATGTTACTGTAGACATAATAAAATATTTGGGAATGTACCCGCCAAAACAAACCCAGGGCCTATATGACCACAACTACAAAACACTTTTCACACAAATAAAGTCAGATCTAACTAATTAGAAAAATATCAGTTTCTCATGGCTGGGTCGAACTAATATAATAAAAATGACAATTTTACCTAAATTAAATTAAATATTTATGTGTAATGTAAAATGGAGAATTTTGACAACATGAAATTGAAAAGCTTCTGTACAAAGCCAATGTAATCAAGATTAAGAGGGAGGTGGGAAATTGGGAAACAATCTTTACAAACTATGTCTCTGACAAAGGATTCATTTCTAAAATATACGGTTGAGTCAAATTTATAAGAATACAAATCATTCCCCAATTGATAAATGGTTAAAAGATAGGAACAGGCAGTTTTCAGAGAAAGAAATTAGAGATATCTATAAGAACATGAAGAAATGCTCTAAATAACTAGTGATTAGAGAAATGCAAATCAAAACAACTCTGAGGTACCACATCTCACCAGTCAGATTGGCTAAGATGACAAAACAGAAAAACGATAAATGCTGGAGAGGATATGGGCAAATTGGAACACTAACGCATTTGTCGTGGAGTTGTGCCTTTCTGGAGACCAATCTGGAATTATGTCCAAAGGGCTATAAATACTTTCATACCCTTTGATGCAGCAATACCACTCCTAGTCTTGTGGGAGAAAGACCCATGTTTATAGCAGCTCTTTTTTGTGGTGGCAAAGAATTGGAAATTAAGGGGGTGTCCATCAATTGGGAAATGGCTGAACAAATTTTGGTATATGCATGTTATGAAATACTATTGTGCTATAAGAAACGAGAAGCAGACGGTCTTCATATTTACCTGGAGAGTCTTATACAAAATGACGCTGAGTGAGAAGAGTAGAACTAGGAGAAAATTGTACACAATTACAGACAAAACGTATCTGTGATGACCAAGACTCTTCTCAGCAATGCAATGATATAAATCAATTCCAAAAGACTCATGATAGAGAGAAATGTGTGCATCCAGAGAAAGAACTACAAAGAACTGAGTTTATATCCAGGTGGAAACAAAATACCTGATCTTTTTCGTTCTCTTATTTGGTTTTATGTCCTCTTTACCCTTTTTCGTTCCAGCTGATATAATCTGTCTTTATAACCTGACTAATGTATAATGTGAAAGTATTTACAGATCCTATACTTGACTTATATGCCGCCATGGTGGGAAAGGGAGGGAGGGGGACAAAATATAAAACTCAAGAAATTGTGGAATTAAATCCTGTAAAGTAAGAGGAAACAAACAAATTAATTTAAAAAAAAAGAAAGTCCAAAAAAAAAAAAGAATTAACGTGGGAGCTTTTTTGCATCACTGAAACTTGAATTTTTACCATGTGAGCTGATAAACCTAATCTCCTTTAGCAGATGGGGGTTGGGAGGCAGAAATGGAACACCTAATTTCTTTGACCTAACTGTTACTACATTGCAATGCTTCATTTTTAAATATGTATGTTAATACTAGAAGTTAAATGGTTTCATGGTCTCATGAAGCATTTCATATTTATTGCATGGGCCATCTTTGAAGAGACAAGTTCCTTTTGGATCAAAATAGAACATTAAACAAGATCTGCCCATGTCACTACCCTGTTTAAAAAGTTTCATTGGTTCTCTTTTTGTCCTCAAATTCCTCAGTTTGACAGTTTAACTGTCAATTGACAATCTGATTTCAACTCACCTTCCTACACTGCTTTATGCAAACAATCTATGGTACAACCAATTGGCCCACTTGATATTTTTCATACAAGGAATTCAATCTTCTGTTTTCTGTGAGTTCCTATGAGCTATTCCTTCTCAACTCTCCTCATATCTTGTTACCTTCAAAGCTCAATTCAATGGCTGCCCCTCCATGACACTTTTCCTTATCCCATCAGCTGCTGGATTTCTTCATTCTTGAAATTACTCTGTATATGTGTGCATAAATATACATATATGCATATATATATTCATATATATATTTCACATTTACTTATCTGTCTGTTGTACTTCACCCATCCCTAGTAGAAAAGTAAGCTCCATGGGGACAGGGACTAATTCTTTTTTCTTTGTATTTTTGGCCCTTGGCACAGCGCCTTGTTACATGTTAGGCAGTTATTATATGTTTGTTTAATTTAATCAACGTGTAAACATTGAATTGTTATTTGTAAGTTTGTTCTATTTATTTAGCTACATTTTTTCCTAAATGTTGGATCAGCCATAAAAAAATCAAGCACTGGCCCAGAACCTAGAAGAAATCAGCTCAGGTTTAATGAGAAAAAAAATGACCCTAATGAGAAAAATAATGTACTATTCCTCTTCCTTCTATTTCCTTTTAAGGGTAGTTGTTTATGTGTTTGCTGTTAATAAAGGGATTCTTCCCTTCTCTGTTTATTTGCTGTGGGCAAATTCTCATGATCTCTTAGCTTAATGATAAGGACTCTAGCATAAAACAATGCCAGAAGGACTCAGCTTTAAAAAATGAGTACATTTTTCAAACCAAATGAAAATGCTTAAGAACTTTGTAAAAGAAACTAGGAGATCCTATTACATAGATATCTCCAAAGGAAAAAGGTCTGTCTTCTCTAAAACAGTACTATATTCTCTTTCCCCAAACAACATCCTAGGTACTCTACTTGTGACAAACCAACTTACTACACCCATCCATACAGCCTGGCAAGCCTGCTTTGCTTTGTGGGGCTATCTTGATGAACCACAGGAATCCGGGTCAGAGGTTTCTGTTCTGTTCACTTCTGCTGAAGAACTCCAGAGCCACAACCCTGCATCACTCTAAACTATTCAAATGGGTCTGTGATTTCATAGATTCAGGAGTTTCCTACAACCCATTCATGCTAGGTATGGGTGGCTCTTGTTCATAGTTTACCAAATGTTTGCTATACAGAGTAAACTATTTTTAAAAATCTTAAAAATGAATAATTATAAGATCTGAATTTAAAACTGGACTCAGTCCCTAGTTGTGTAAGTCTAAGTAAGCAAACCCTAAGCAAATCACTTAACCTGTTTACCTCAGTTTCCTTATCTGTAAAATGAGCTGGAGAAGAAAATGGCCAACCACTTCAATATCTCTGACAAGAAAACCCCAAATGGGGTCACAGAGTCAGACATAACTGAGCAACAACAAATAAATTCCTAAAGTATTAAGCTTATATAGGGACAGAGAGAGAGAGAGAGAGACAGAGACAGAGAAACAGAGATGAAAAAAGAAGAAAGAAGGGAAGGGGGGATGACTTTTTAAATCAACATGTCCTGTTTTAAGTACTAATAGTAAAAGCTGCCAAAGTAGTTCACAGCTTCAGGAGGTAGTTTACAGCCACAAATGTAAGGATGAAAGCTGTAATTACTATTCTACAAAACCCTAATTTTTTTAATCAAAACATTCTAGTCTTCCACGAGACTTCTTGAGGAAGTAGTTTTCTACAGTAGTTTCTGGGATATGAATTAGTTTATCAGGGTAAATTTATTATTTGCTATCTATATCCCCTGAGAGAATGAAAGCCTCTTGAAGGACAGAGATTATTAAGTTTTTTTCTTTACATCCTCAGTGTCTAGCGTACTCTGTGTCCCATACTAAGCATATAATAAATGCTTGTTGTTTGATTCGAAAAATTCAAGCCTCATATCTTTATGAAAGTTAGTATTTTATTATTCTGATGTTAATTTCATGTAGCAGTGCTCTGACAATAGTGATGGGTTTTCTTTTTTCCTTCTTCCTTTCCTCCCTTTCCCCCTTTCTTCCTTCTCTACATCTTTCAAGGAAGAGTATATCTTTCACTAAGCGTGCATTAACATTTGATGTATAAATTAAATTGTTTTTCATCCTCCAAAAAAGTGAAACTGATAAGAATCTACCTTTGGAAAAAATTTCAGATTGAAAAGAGCCATTTAATAAAGGAAAAGGAGGAAGGATAAAAAAAAATCAGGTGTGTCTGTGTGTGGAACTTAATATTACCAGGGCCCAGAAAAAGTAAGATTATTGGTGGTGAAAAAGGAATTTCCAACTAGAATCAAGGTATCTCCAAACTAAGCAGTGTTGCTAAATAACAAACAATAATGTCCAGAGAGATTGGAAGGATATATATTTTTTTTCGATGTTTGGAAGTAGAAAGGATGCAATCACTTCATTAAATAGAAAAATCCTTAATACTCTGACTTAAAATTTCAGTTTCATCAAAAATGAGAATAAAACAAAAACGGACAGAAGTTTCTAAGAAAGAAACAATCCCTACTCTCATCTCTACTTTTCCTTCATACATAAAATATTAACTAAAGACCATGTGTAGCACTTATTAGCTAAATATTTTGGGAATATTTTTGCTGATCCTTATTTAAAAGAGAAAACAAAAAATGACAATATTGAATGAAATATTAGAAAAAGTACTTTTCTGATCCACAAAATGGGAATAATGAGAATACCCATAAGAATATAATATATGTATAGGGCTTTGTAAACCTTAAAGCATTATATAAATGCTATCTAATATACTAATGATAACTGACATTCATAAAACACTTTTTAAATTTTGCAAAGGGCAGAACTAGTCTTAGGCAGAGTAGAAACAGGAAATTCCATGAGCTCCAGCCGCAACAAACTCCAACACTTGTAAATTATGACTCTAAAAATTTTTTAGAGTTACAGAACCCACAAAGTAACAGAAAGAAAGAAACCTCTTGTTGAAGCCAGCCTGGCAGGCCGAACAGAAGGGTCTATTGCACCAAGCTGGCGGCTGAGCAGTCCTGCATGAGCCACCCAGGCCCCAGGCCCAAACCCAGGGATGCTCAAAACCATGGCCTGGACATGACAGAGCAATTTGAGTATTGTGGAAACACAATCAGGTTAGCAAAAGATCTAGCTTCTATACTAAGGGGTTGAGGGGGTTGGAATATTATATTCCAGAGGTCAAAGGAGCTAGGATTAAAACAAAAAATCACCTACCCCAAAAAACTGAGTATAATGCTTCAGGGGAAAATATGGTCATTCAATGAAATAAAGTACTTTCAAGCATTCTCTTTTTTCTTTTTTTGGACGGCAATCGGGGTTCAGTAACTTGGCCAAGGTCACACTAGTTTTGTTGTGTGCGTGATAAGTGTCTGAGGTGGATCAGAACTCAGATCGTCCTGACTCCGGGGCCAGTGCTCCACCACTGTGCCACCTAACCTCCCCACTTTCAAGCATTCTTTTTTTTTTTATTTTTTATTTTTAAGCAATCGGGGTTAAGTAACTTGCTCAAGGTTACACGGCCAGTTATTTCTGGGTGTGGTGCTGAGTGTCTGAGCCCGGGATTCGATCTCCAGGTCGTCCCAACACTGGAGCCGGTGCTCTTACTCACTGAGCCACCTGGCCGCCGCTAAGCAATTGGGGTTAAGTAACTTGCTCAAGGTTACACGGCCAGGTGTTTCTGGGTGGGTGCTAAGTGTCTGAGCCCGGGATTCGATCTCCAGGTCTTCTCAACACTGGAGCTGGTGCTCTTACTTGCTGTGCTACCTGGCCGTCCCACTTTCAAGCATTCTTGATGAAAAAACCAGAGTTGAACAGAAAATTTGACTTTCAAATACAAGAAGCAAGAAAAGCATGAGAAGGTAAACAGAAAAAGGAAAAAATACGGAACTTACATTTACTTACATTGAAATACTTACGTTCCTACACTGAAAAATGATAATTGTAACTTATGAGACTTTTCTCAGTATGTAGATAGTTGGAGGTAATATATATGTATACATATGCCTATATACACATATGTTTATTTATGAGGGTGTATTGTGTATAACTACATATGTGTGTGTTTATTACTTGTATATTATAAATGTACATGTATACATAGAGGGCACAGGATCAGTTGAATAGTAAGGGATGATATCTAAAAAATAAAATTTAGAGGTGAGAAAAGAATATAATGAGAGAAGGAGATAGGGAGAGCTAGAATAGGGTAAATTATCTCATATAAAAGAGGCAAAGGAAAACTGTTACAGTGGGTGGGAAGAACAGGCAGGCAAAAGGGAATGGGTCAACCTTAATCTCATTGAATTTGGCTTAACATACACACTCATTTGGTTATCTTGCTGTTCAGAAAAGTAGAGGGGAAGGGAATAAGGGAGGCGGGGGGATGATAGAAGGGAGGCAGATTGGGGAAAAGGGTAGTTAGAAGCACACATTTTTGAAAAGGGACAGAGTCAAAGTAGAAAATAAATAAGTGGGGGATGGGATAGGATAGAAGGAAAACTAAATTAGTCTTTCACAATATATCTACTATGGAAACATTTTACGTAACTACACATGTACAACCTACATTGAATTACTTATCTTCCCAGTGGGGGTGCGTGAGGAGGGAAGAAGGGAAAGAATCTGTAAATCAAAGTTTTAAAACAAATGTTTAAAAAATTGTTTTTACATGCAACTAGGAAAAAAGATGTATAGTTATACAGGCACACATTACACACATCCATCTTGCCCTACTAGAAAGTTGGAGGGGGTATGGGGAAGGATTTAAGAGAGAGCAGATTGGGGGAAGGGGTATTCAGTAGGCTCATTATTTTGGGGTGGGAGTAAGGGAAAAATGGGGAGAAAATTTGTAACTCAAAATCTTGTGTAAATAAATTTTGAAAACTGAAAATAAATTTTAAAAAATAATGTTTTCAGAATTTTATATGATTCATTTGAGCTTTGTAACAACTTTCACAATAACTAATACAGGCATTATTATCCTCATTCCATAGAGAAAGAAACTGAGAGATTACAATAAAGGACTTGTCCATGATACCAAAGAGAACAAAGGTCAGAGACAAGCTCAGGCCTTACCCTACATACAGCTCTTTATCCAAATTGCTATTGAAATGATAATTCTCATTGAAAAAAAATTAACTTATAATTTAATAACATATATTTATAATATATGATTGTATAAGAAAAGTAATCCAAACTATAATGTTTAAAATTATATAAAGTAGAGCCAAGATGGCAGAGAAAAAGAAGGGACTCACCTGAGCTCTCCCCAAAACCCCTCCAAACTATTTTTAATAGTGCCATTCTGGAGTGGCAGAAACAACAAAAGGACAGGATGAAACAATTTTCCAGCTGAAGACAACTTACAAGGTTGGCAGGAAAAGGTCTCTTATACCAGAATGAGAGTGGAACACAGTCCAATTCAGACTGTGTGCTTGCAAACCAGCAGCAGGCCTTGGGGGCGCCTGAATCAAGAGCAGCAGTGTCATATTCTAGATCTCTCTGTCCACATACAGTAAGGTGTTTTACAGGGTTCTCTGCTAGCATTGAGGCAGAATTGATTCTGTTGTTTTGATAATACTTGGATCTGGGTAAGAGTCCTGGATCTCAGCCCCAGGGTGAGGAGGATCAGTAGCAACCAGAACTTTCAGCTACAGAGAATCTGGAACCCTGGTAAATGTTTTAAGGGCAAAAAAGAGTGCTTGTGTTTCTCAAGTCCACCAGCAGTCTCCTGGTCTCCACAGACCAGGAGAGTAGTAAACACACCTCTACCTTAATCATACTACATTGGAAGGACTGAAAACTTACAGGTACCTGTAAAGTGAAGCATGAGCAGCTTTCCAAAGGACTACTGTTGTGAATAGCTTTTAAGATTCTGATTACACAGTATAGTGAAGTCTCTTATCACTAAAATGGCCACATAGTTTTCACCAAAGTGGTCACACAGGTTTAAACAAATTATATTCATTTAGTCATGCACTTTGCTGCCACCATCATCAACTCACTATCTGCCTGTGAAATCAACTCAGACCCACCAACAAGGCCTGAGAATTCAACACAAATCACCAACATAGAAATAAACACAGACGCAGAAGCAAGGTCCAAGAGGTCAGCAAAAATCATCAGTAAAATCCCAGGACTTCCAAAACCCTCCTCCAGGACTTCTGTAAACATACAACCAGAAAATCCTCTTTCAGGGCTTCCAGTAAGGTCCCAGAGCTTCTGTACAAAGTATCACAAACAAAAATAAAAACAGACAGAGTGCCAGGATACCACAAGTATTCTCCTTCTTGACTTTGCCACCACAAGAGTTGTCTTTTCATTTCTGCTGTCTCTAGCCGGGAAATTATCCTTAGTTCCTCCCCTTCCTGTTGCAGGAGTTCATGAGTTCTAGGGTTCACAAGTTGTGGGGTTCACATGTTTTATTTCTTAACAGACTTGATACAAGGCTCAAAAGAAATTTGAACTGGGTTGTCTAGGTGACGCAGTGAGTAGAGCACCCGGTCCCAGAGTCGGGAGGACCTGGGATCGATTCCAGCCTCAGACACTTAACAACCACACAAAAAAACTGGCCATGTAACCTTGGGCAAGTTACTTAACCCCAATTGTTTTAAAAATAAAAAGAAAATTGAACTGAAACAAAGTGTTAATTCAATAGCTGAAACAAGTTGAATCTGTACTTGCCATTACAGTCCCCAGAATTATCTCTTAAAAGAGCTGCACAAAAATATCTGAACCTTGGGACACTGCCCCTTCCACTCTGGAAGAAGAGCTCCACTTTAATATGGAGTTAACAGTAAGTAAATAGCCAGAAAATGAGCAAACAGAAGAAAAGATCCTAACTATAAAGTTGCTATGGCGACAAGAAAAATCGAAACAAATTCAAAAGACAGCAAGGTAAAAATCATGTGATGAACTTTTCTTTCTAGTGGGTGTGATAGTAATGGCAATTAAAGATTCCCCTGTATTGGCTTGGTTTTCAAATTGATTGTGTTAAAACCCAGAGCTTGTTAATCCCACCTGTGGGATGGACTTGTTGATGTGAAAAGAAAATCCTGAACTGGGAGGAGCTGGTGACAGTAGATTTGGAGAGACAAGAGAGAGGCAGAAGGACTTTTTGGAAGCAGCACCCACGTGGAGGCAGAGAGAGAGACTGAGAAGGATTGCTGGGGCCACTTTGAATCGCCCTGGACTTTTGAGACCTGCCCCCTGAGCTGCCAAAGACTGAGGAGACATGGCTGTTTTGCTGGTACTTTGTCTGTCTGTTTTGATGTTGTTTTGCCAGATTTGTCCACTGGTGAAAGACTGTCCTGTTGAAGAAGTCCTGGAACCTGGCTTTTGGTTAAGAAGCCCTGAGACTGTCCTGCAGACAGAGAGTGAATACTGTCCACTGGTGAAGGACAGTGCTGTTGTTGCAGGGGTCTGGAGACTGTCCTGCAGACAGAGTGAATACTGTCCACTGGTGAAAGACAGTGCTGTTGTTGCAGGGGTCTGGGAACCTTGCTGTTGGTTCAGAAGCCCTGAAGAAGGATTTTCTTGTTGTATGTTTACAGAAATCCTAGGAGAGGGTTTTGCTAATGTTTTCAGGGGTTCTAGGACTGTTCTACAGACAGAGGATGAATTAATGAAGAGACTGGCAATTTATCTTGTGGCCTTGCTAAGCCTTGTCTCCCCAGGAACTAAGATTGCTGAGAACTTGCCTCCTGTCAAGATGAAGAAAAGACCTCCATTTGGGTATTAAGTGCTGTGCTTGGACTTGATGTAACTCTGGGGTAGATTCAATTGTGATCCAGGGGTGGGGAACTTTTGACCTTTTTGTGCTCTGTGATTGACAAATGAAGGTACTTTACTTATGTTTGGAAACTAATCTCCATTTGAGAAGAGGGGCTTTGTGGTGGACTAAATGAAGGTATAGCCTAGGGGTGGAGAAGTATTTAGACCAGGGACTTTGTAATTGATTGAATGATTGGAAGGTCCTGGGGTGGGGTAGTCCTTGGAGATTATTTAATCACACTTAGTAAATGCTGTATTTTGAATGATGTCATGTTTTGATCTTCTCTGTTCTTGGTTGGTCACTGAATAAAATGGAGAGCACTTTTGCTGGTATTCTGAACCTTGGGAAGTTGCCTTTCCTTGGCATTATATTACAGTGGGGTAACTAAATGGCTCAGTGAATAGAGTGGTGGACCTGGAGTCAGGAAGACCTGAGTTCAAATTTGGTCTCAGATACTTACTAGCTATGTGATCCTGGAAAAGTCACTTAACCTCTGTCTGCTTCAGTTTCCAAAATGTAAAATGGGGATAATAGTAGCCATTAAACAATGGAATTTTGGTGAAGATTGTGGTAATATCTTTAAAAGTCATAGCACAATGCCTGTTACATAATGGATGCTTAAGGAATGTTCCATTCCTCTCTCCTTCTTCCCTTTCTAGTGTTCCCCTCTGGTACCTTACTATGGTATGATGGTGTCGGTAACTTACTGTGTTACTGGTGATCTTAGTTTCTTAGTGGTTGTATCAGTAGAACACAAATTCTGGTAAGTCACTATAATCTGTGAAGTCTTTGAATATAGAGTCAAAAACAAACTGTACATTCATTTTCTGACTAAGAGAAGGGGAATTAAATAAGCCCTTATAGATTTGTGTCCCTTTTATTAAGGGGATTTGTCCTGTTAAGTTTGGACTCAGTCAAAGGGTCATACTTGAGGACCTAGAGGGTCTCATATTGCCTCAAGGTCCCAGATTCTCCAACCTGGTATAGAGGAAATAAATTCTCACTGTGTTGATTTCTTGATGATTAAAAAAAAATCATTTGTTTCTATACTGCAAAATGCCACCTTAATGTTTCTCTACTAATAAGATGTCTCCTGTGCATATGATAGGATCATTCAATCAACAAGCATTGTTGAATGCTTACTCTCTGTCAGGCACTTTCCAAACATTGTGAATGCCAAGAAAGGCAAAGATTTTTGTGCTTTCAAAGATCATGCCAATGGATAAGAGATTCCTTGAAAGAGGTAAGCAGATTCCTTTCTTTGAAAACCTTCTGGTTGTTAGTATCTAGTAAAGCATAAAATAGCAAGACACACTTGCCAAAAGTGTTTGCTGTTTTGGAGGAGTATAGTCAGCATTGAATTTGAGCGAAAAGCTCTCTATCAGTTGTATGATCCTCTGTAAGCTGTTTTTTGTGAGTAACATTATGTTGGTTACATCAAAGTCCTGGAACATTTCAAAGCCTCCTAAATGTGATACATAATCACTCAAAAGAATTAGGTCTAGCTAATCACAAAGGAAATAACAATTAGGTGAAGACTACCCCATTACCTGGACAACGATTCACAATTGGATAGATATAGATAATCCATAGGGCTGGTTCACCAATGTATGTCAAAGGGCAAACCCTGTAGGTGGATAATGACCCCAAACTTCTGCCTTCTTAACATTAATATCCTTCTGGTGATGCTGAGAGTCATGGAATGCCACAGTCTCTGAAATGGGGCATGATGGGCACAAAAAAGGTGTTCTGCATTATTAATGACATTAAGTGACATAAAAGATGTCACCACCGAGATGTGTTATTGAAAAGAAGATTGACTGTTCTTATATTAAAATTAAGGAATAACCAATGGATGGTCCACCAAAAACCATATAATTTCAAGAGACCAGAGCAGCAGCCTTTTTTGTTTCATATATTCCGATGGGTTACGCAGGATGAATAAGAATCCATGGATTCTTATTTGAATCATTGGAAGGAGTTCCCAAATCACTCAGATTATATATCCATCAAAATATTGAAAGCAGTTGAAGATACCACTACATCAGCCATCTAGCAAAGTTAGGCAGTGACAAATCAGAAGCAAAATCATACACTATGAAGGACCAGAAATCAGGAAACTTTGTGTTCTGTCCCAGGCACTACTATCTACTACATTTACTAGCACATCTCTGTATTACTCTATAAAGGTTGTTTGACTTCAGCAGGAAGGCAATAAAAAAGGCTCAGCAAGTGAGATCATCACCAAACTGAAGGCCAGGTGACTGTAGCTAATAATATTAGTAATAACAGCTGGCATTTATATAGTGCTTTAAAGTTTTCAATAATACTAGGTGTTTTGGTTTCAGTTTCCTCATCTATGAAATGAAACTTGTTAAATTAATTGATCTCTAATGTATCTCCTGTTGTGTTCAGATATACTGGTATACCTTTTTTACATTGTGGAGTTAGTTTGGCATAGTAAGGTACCTAAGTTTAGTAAAGGAGCTACCATAGTAAGTTTAACATAGTGATGTACCTAGTACTAACTTGAATCTGAGACAATACTTCCTAATTCCATTCTCAAGCACTGTTTTTATTTGTGTCTAGGGAGCAGAGCCAAGACAGAGGAGTGAAAGCGGGGACTCACTCACTTGTGATCTCCCACAAACTTCTTCAAAAGTCTCTAAAAAGTGAATCTGAAAATTCTGAAAATCTGAAAATTCCAGATCAGCAGAATGCACAAAGAGACAAGAGTGTGTCCGATTTATATCCCAAGACAACCTGGAAGGTCGACAATAATGATCTGTTGCACCAGACTGGGAGAAGAGCACAGTATAGCGAGAAGTCTACACCAGAACAGACTAAATCACAGCAAAGCTGAAGTAGACCCCAGTGGACTGAATCACTGGCAACAGTGGTGATTCCCAGACCTCCCAGTGCAGGAGGGGGGGTCTGTCCAAACTGGGTGAGAGAGTCCAGTCTTATGCAGATCTTTTGGCAGAAGAAGTGGCTGCCCCTAGAGTTATCAGTCTATAGACTGATTGTTTGAAAGTCACCTATTTAAAATTCTGGGAACCAACATGGTGGAGTAAGCAGTAAGTCACTCTCACCTTCCCTTGTTGACCTGTTATAGGAATGTAAATTTTTTTAAAGTCATTGGGGTTAAGTAACTTCCTCAAGGTTGCATGGCCAGGTGTTTCTGGGTGGGTGATAAGTGTCTGAGCCCTGGGGTTGGTTCTCTTACTCCCTGTGCTACCTGGCCGCTCCTAAGGAATGTAAATTTTTGAGATCTTCCTTGCCCCTAGGCTTAAGTGCACCTAGAGCCTGTGGTGGGAGGCTCCTTTCTCAGGAGATAATTTGTGACTGGACAGGGGATCAAGAAGGTTGTTACAGAGGCTTTGCTTTGGGGCTCACTTTGAGAAGTGTTGTGTGATTTGACCAGATGAGACTCTGGGCAGCCATTGTTGAGAGCCCCCGGTTTTGAAAACCCAGATGTCGAAGCTTCTTTTTCTGGAAACTGTGATTTGATATGGATGTAATGGTTGGACAGTTTGGAGGCCTGTCTGCTTTATATGTTTTTCTGTTTCTTGTAAATTCTGTTTGTATTCTCTGAAGTTCGCGGTGCTGGCCTTTTCCCCTTGAAGTAGGTAAACAATATATGTTTTATTGATTAAAGTAAGCTTGTGAACCCATTTTGAGTTGCTTTCCTTTAGAAAAGCACATCTAAGAACCTCTGTTGGCAGCCACCCTGGGGATGCTGGGGTGCTGGCTGCTACATGACCTTGAAAAACCCAGAGAATATTACCCTAGGAAAACTCCTGGAATAATTGAGTTAGCAAAAAGTCAGGGTATAGCACCCTATTAGCTAGGGAACCTAGGGGGATTAAGGGAAAATTCCTTCTTTCTGAGACTAGTACAGGATGGGAGGCATCGAAGCGAGCCAGTAACAAGGTCCACTTCAGCAAACCAGTGGGAGATCCTAAGCCTTAGGGTGGAGGAACAAACAAGCACCAAAACCAGGCACACACTAGCTAACATGACCACAAGCTCTAGCTCAGTACCAGGTAAACTACCAGATTACTATAATATCTAGTTGCCAGTACTTGAGGTACCGGCACAGAAAACCAGTAACCAAGCCCCTAGCCTCCAGCACAAGAAGGCAAACAACATGAGCAAGAATAAAAAATAATGACTGTAAGTTCAGAAGAGGAAAACATGGTCAATATACCCACATCTGAAACATCAAAGCGCAGTATGAACTAGTCTCAGGCCCAAAAAGCCATCTTTCAAGAAGAATTTTGAAAATCAAATAAGAGAGGTAGAAGAAAAATCGAACAATTCCTTTAAAAATACAATTGACAAAACTGGGGAAAAGTACACCAAAAAAACTCCAATTCCTTAAAAAGTTTAATTGGCCAAATGGAAAAGGAGGTACAAAAGCTAACTGAAGCAAAAAATTGGTTAAAAATTAGAATTGGTCAAGTGGAAGCTAATAATTGTATGAGACATCAAGAATCAGTCAAAAAAATTGGAAGAAAGAAAAAAATAGAAAACATAGCCCATGCAAAAAAAAAAAAAAAACATGGAGTATACATGCTCTCTTCCCTGATCAGACTCACTCAGAGAGATATATACAATGAGAACACTGAAGATGATTGGCGCAGCTCAGGAGGTACAGACTATCATAGTCACATGATTCCCTTTACCATTAATTTTACTCTTGTCCTAGAGATGTACTGCAATAATGGGGAAGGTGTGACATGGAGTCACACTAAGTTACCCCTCATTTTGTGACTAGCCTTAATTGAAGACCAATCCTTGGGAGGAAGAGAGAGAGAGAGGAAAAAGTCTTTTCTTTCATCCTCTGTTCAGTACTAGCCTATCCCTCTTCTCATAGAATAGATCAGTTGAAGCCTTTTCCTTGGAGGGGGAGAAGGAAAGACTTTTTACTTTTATTCACTTCACTATTTAGAGGTCCTTTGTTTCCAAAACCAATTAATGCCCCATCTCCTCCCCCTGCTTTTTTTCTAAAAGCAAAGCATGGGGAGAACTAGACTTGTGCTGAGGCATTTTTTCAGGTATAGGAAAAGAGGCAAAAGACGGCTCTTGCCCTCAAGGACATTACAATCTAATGCATTCAGATTTCTTCTCTGACATATCTTAAATGGTTTTAGATAGATCACTTAACCCCACTAAATATCAATATTCTAATCTATAAAGTACATATGGAATACTCTCCTCTTGGCAGTGAAAGCTGAGAATTACCAGTGAATAATGAACAGGACTAGAAAGAAGTACTTTTTTTGGAGGAGGAAATGCAGGGCAGTTAGGGTTAAGTGACTTGCCCAAAGTCACATAGCTAGTAAGTGTTAATTGTCTGAAGCCATATTTGAACTCGGGTCTTCTTGACTACAGGGCAGGTGCTCTATTCACTATGCCACCTAGCTGCCCCAAGAAGAACATTTTTTTTGGACAAAGAGGGTAAAGACATAGTCATGCTCAGGAAAAGACAATCAGAGGCCACACTGCATCACTGAGTTGTAGATTTAGATCTGGGAGGTATCTTAAAGATCATCTAGACTGTTTCTAGATGAGGAGGCCTAACTTGCCCAAGGTCACAAGGGAAGTTCCTATCGTCAGAGCCAGAGTTTGAAACTGGGTTCCTAAAATCCAATCCAGCATTCTTTCACCTTGCCGGCATCCATCAGAATACCAAATCCAAAGAATGAGATAGGAGGTGAAAATACACAATCCAGGAGGCCATACTTCCAGAAATGAGTTATCTGTTCTCTGGTTGAACAATCCCTCTCCCATTTCTTCAATGCCTTTAATTATTAGCAAGTTCCTCTTTCATGTTAAGCTCAAATAAACCTCTCTTACTTTCTGCTTCATGGAGAATAATGAAGCTAATATTTGAAAGCAGCTATCATGAGTTATTGCATAAGTTTTCCCTTCTCTAGACTACAGTCCCTCCTCTAAGATATCTCTCACATAAATGGCAGACCCTTCATAACCCTCTACACTTGCTGTGACTTCTCAATATCCTTCTTAAAATCTGGCTCTTCTATTCATTTCAATAGGCTTGTTTGGGGTCTCACATAAGAGCTATCATAGCACTAGTTTTTAATAATCTGAATATTATTAAATGATTAAACATTCTGAGTTTTGGCATTGAGCAAAAAAAAGTATTGCATTGATACTGGAGTGACCTTTTATTTTCATATTTCTGCTATTAATTAACTGTAAGGCTTTGGATACTTTACTAAAATTCTCTGATTTGATTTCCTTATGTGCAAGAAATGAGATTTGGATTAGGTAATTTCTCATATATCTTACAGCTTTAGATTTCTGTTATTCTATGATACTAAGAGCTTTAACGATACTACTTTTAATTCAGTGTTCTTGGGCATAATTCTGGATTGTGTAATATATAATAAATTGCTTCTGATTTTTTTTTTACCTTCTCTTCTCTCCTTCACATCACCCTCCACCTAAAAAAGAAAGGTCACTAGTTAATAATCAACCAACAAGTATCCATTCTGTGTCAGCCACTATGCTAGGTACTGGGAATAACAACAGAAAAACAATTCCTCAACTCTCAAAGAGTTAACACTCTAATAAGAGAGAGACCAAGTTCATATATAACTATGTAAATAATAAGCATAAAGGTACTTAGAAAAGGAGAATTAGCCATTGGGAGAAGGATGTTGCTTTAGTCTACAGGTTGCTTAGAGTAGAAGAGCAACAAGAAAAAAGAAACTGAGTGCTATGATTCTCTGAAGGAAAGGAAAGAAGAAGGAAAAACCAATCCAAGGGAGTATATACTTATGTCTGTAAAAAGAAGTGACCCAGTCGTAATCTTAAAAGAATCCAGTTATCTCACCCTGAGGACACTTTCCCCAGCCTCAAGAAGATGGAACCCCTAGTGTGGGGAACATACGCCAATATAGTACAATTTGACTCAGCAAATAGAGTTCTTTGGAAATCTAGATTTTTTTTTTTTGAGGGAAGGGACTGACTATTATCTCCCCCAACATAGTAGATTCCTAAATATTCATTGAATTGAATTTAACCTAAATATATTTCCCTTTCCCCTTTTTACCAGATAAATTAAACTTGAAAATTAAAATTATGTATGTTTCTTAGGCTCCCAATAAATTACATTGTATTCTAATCATTTAAGCATTTAGGCAGGAAGCTTCTGTGTTCTGCACAGGACAAGTCTCAAAGACTGCTTAGGAAACCCACAATAAACCTTGCAATAAAATTTATAGGCTGTTGTGTTTTTTTTTTTTACCTTTCTATCTGTTAGGAGAAAGAGGGAGAGATAATCATCTTTTTAATAAACACGAAGAAAAATTAGTAATACCAGAACAGAAGAGGGATCTTCACAAAGGAAAAGTACTTCACAGAAGCTGAAAACTAGGATTTCAGAAAGAGGAAACTGGTATTAGAATATTTCATTTAATGACTATATGACAGGTCCATCACAGCTCATTATTTATAGGTCATTTTCCTGTGAATTGTAGGAATCCTGGCCTTAATCATTTGTGTCAACACGCACTTCCGTATAAAAACTTCCAGTAGTGATGCAGATAATTCTGAGAAACACGATATATGTTTTGACAATTCTGTGCTTTCCTTTCGACTCTGAATTTGCCAAGATATTTCCTGTTAACTATTTGGCATGAGCAGTTTTGAAGTCTTTCATTAACTGGTGCCAGCACAAGGTGTCATTATGGGAAGATTACAAAACTTTGCTGTCTGTATTTAGTTCCAAGAAACCCTGCAATTTGTTACCTCCTTAATTGTTTTAGATAGAGTTTCATCTTTTTTTGTGATGCTGTCTTTTTCCATTCAGGTATGAGTCCATGATTAAAAGGAAATAAGAGATATGTAGCCATTATGTGGTTGGAAAATTGCTCGTGAACTTCTGTCACAGGAAATAACATAGATCACACAAAAAGCACAAAACATTTTCTTGTATTTTCAGGACTTTTGGCAATTTAGGGGAAAAATATAGATTCATCCAAAGCGGTGGATATCTGGGAAACATTTCCCTAGCTGGTAAGACAGGGCAGATATTCTCTTTTATTCCACATAAAATGCCTTCGTTTTCCAAAAATATCTATTTTTTTTTGCCACAGCAATAAAGGTTTTCCTGAAAAGACTTTAAAAGAAAATAATAGTCTCTCTAAGTCCCAATCATTTGAACAATGCTATTAACTTTCAAAAATTTATGACAATAAATTATATGCAAGTCTTCTGTGGAGACTGTTTTTTTTTTTAAAGGATTATTTTGTTGTTAAAATGAAGTATTAAAAGCACCAACTGGGGAAACTTGTAAAATATGCCCATACCAAGATATTTTGAGACAAAGGGATTTTCTTTTGCGTTTCTTTGTATCCCTAGCACTTACTTAGCACATTGCCTATCAGATAATAGGTGTTTAATAAATATTTATTGATTCACAGATTAATGCATAGCCTGGGCAGAATATAGATTGCTATAATTAGTATCAAAAATATCAAAAGAAGTATTTTTTAAAATGTGTTAGAATTAAGGTCATTCATTTTGTAGCTTGCAGAAATAGATCTGGAGGTTAAATGATTTTTTAAAAAAATCACACAACTCAAGTGCAAACATACAACATCTTGAGATGCAATGAAAAGGATTATGAACTTTGAGTCAAGAGACATTAATTCAAATCTGCGCAAGACTTTTTCTGAATATTAATTAGTTCCTTTATTTGTAAAGTGAGGTGGTTGAACTTGATGACCTCTGAGGTTCCCTCTAGCTTCTAATCTGTGATCCCAAAGAGTAGAGCCAGTATTAAAGATTATAATTTGAGTCTTCTGGGATTATGGTGTTTCATGATATACAAGTAATGTTAATCCATCATTTTCAAAGAGGACCAGTGATGATGAATTGACTCCTGTGTGAATTAGATTCAAGTAAGGCAGAGTTGCCCAAAATTGCCAGTCTTACTCTCTCTTCAAGAAAGCCCAGTGGTCAGACAAAAGTCAGGACAACTAGCAATGGTCCAAGATGCAGTAAATGCCTTTGGCTTCTTTGATGTTTGACCAAATTGTAAGCATTCCACAGCACCTGCTTTAGGTTTCTTCATGGCTGTTTGAACAAATTGTTCTCACCCACCCATTCCACTAGGCAAAGTCTTCATATACTTGAGAGAGACGTCCCTCTAACTCACTGATGTGTTTGAGGCCTGGTGGTTTACTAGTGAGTGGTCACTCAATGTGGTTTAGCCTATCAACACAAGGTTGATATAGCCGCTGAACCTGGCATAGCTTCTTGGAGCCATTGGTGAAAGTTGGGTGACAGGTGGCCACCAAAAGTGGATTAGTAGCCCTGAATAGCATGACGAGACCCCACACCAAAAGTGTTAGTCCTCCTTGAATATCACACATACCACACAGCAATCAAAGGAGCAAGTTGGTGTTAAAGCCGGGTTATGTAGCAGGGAGCATTTTGAACTCAATTACAGTCTTCTGTCTCCAAATCTAGTGGCCTTCTCAGTTTTCTCTGCTCTCTTTAGACTTTTCAAAGATGTTTAGAGCTAATGATTCTAGGACTGGGTGACAATGATAGTTAAAAAGCACCTAAGAATATACTGACATGATCAAGATTTTAATATTAGGCCTCATATTCCCTCTAGGCAACAAATAAAAAGACAGTTCTGGAAATAAGAAGTAAAAGAATTTATCAAAACTAAAATTTATCAATTACAAAAGTAATTAAGGTAGACAAGGGGAGAAATAAGACATCTCTAATAAGAACAAACATGAAAAAGAAAAAGCATTACATTATATAAGACATTTCATGTATATAGCACATAAATGTACAATCTCCAACACCATCTTAAAGTTAACATATTTTTTAATCAATGCTAAAAGACGTAAAACTAATCATATTATACATTTATGTATACAGTACATTAATATACTGTCCCGTAGTGCATATAGCTAATTACATTAAACTAAGCAATTACTAATTACATTAAAATCAACTGTGTTAAACATGATTTAAAAGACAAACAAATCTTAAATTATATAGATACTCAAATGTTATATTAAAAGCATAATTTTACATGACATTAATTACTTCAATTACATGGATATATCATATACATGGATATATTTATTTATATATATGTACATTCATGAATGTAAATCCTTAATCTACTAGCATATTCAAACAATTAGTTTTACCTTTATCCCCACCTCATGAAAAAGCACCATCCCACCTTCTGATTCTTCAGAGCAGGACCATAAATTGCAGCCATATCTATCAAAGAATCTTTGTATACATATTTACAATAACTTCTGAAAGCAATATAGATAAATGAATGAACTCTCTGACAGAAAAAAAGAAATGATTAATGGACCAGTAGATAATTAATTAATCTTGTGAACATGACATTGTTTAATACCCCTTCTATTCATAGCAGAAGAAAATCTTATCCATTAAAAAATACTCTATGGATTCATGAAATAACCTAACTAAAGTGTTTTGAATTCACATGAGTGGATCCAGATAAATCCTCCAATTCATCTGTCAGTTCAGCTGCAAGTATTTTTTGAATGCCTAATATGACTCTTCACTGTGCTGGCCCCTGGGTGATATAAAAATATGGGACATGGTCCCTGCCTTCAAGGAAATTATAGTTTTCTTAGTATACAATTGAGAGATAAGAATTATAAGTTCATAAGCAGCAGAGAGGAAAATTAGGAAAAATGTATTAAGGGAAGAAATTCAATGAAACATTTCAAAAACAATGAAACAAAGGACATTTGAATTAGACCAGGAAGGATATGTTAAGGGAGAAAGGAAGGACATCTCAGCTGGGAAATGGCATAAATCAAGATATAGAAAGGAAATAGGAAAAGGCAAAAGACTTTGGACATAGCAAGGTAGGAAACGGATTCATTGAAAAAAATTTTTGAAGGATTATCAAGTGTGTATATTTTCTTTTGCTATTTTTTCTATCATTTAGTCTAAAACATTAGTATGGTAGTCCTCTCCTGAGGGCAGAGAGTCATTCAGATTTTCAATTGGAGGGTTAGTATATAAGTATCATCATTGCTATACATGTTTATGTCTTAAATAAACACTGTAGGTAGACAATGAACTGGGATTTGAATTGACTTGGGGAAAGAAATCAGTCCAGATTGCATTTTGATAACCTGTATAACCCTTTCAACTATTCCAGAATGGTCCCTGCCACAAAACTCTATCTTCTAAACATTAATTTTCTCCTTTTGAAGTATAAGGCTAGGAATCTTCGAACACTATGATCTCAGAAGAAACAACATTGTAGGTTGTCCAAAGGACCATGGAAAGACACAAAACTCTTACATGATGACATACACAGGAAGTGATGTAAAAGATCTTATCCCCCATAATCCCATAGCATCTGTTCATCTTCAGCTATGTACAAGGAAGTGTGTTAGGCATTTGGAATCCAAAGTCAAAATAAAAGTAATTCTTGTCCTCAAGGAACTTACCTTCTGCTAAAAATTTACAACGTGCAAAACATCAAGTATTTGGAATATAAAATGAGGAGGAAGGAGAGTACTAAGAATTAAAGGGAGTAGGAAAAACATTTGATAGGAGACAGTGTATAAGCTGAAAGGAAGTTAAAGATTCTAGGATATGAGGTCATAAAAGGAAGGGAGGGTCTTGTAACATGAGTAACAGATAACAAAAAGACTAAGTACCTCACTAGCATCCCCAAAATAAGTTTTTTTAAAAAGGAGCAAAAGATGGTCCCCAATGTATTGAATATATCTTTGTCTTTGTGATGGAATATATCTTTTGTCTTTGGTGATGGAACTTCATTGCAGCTTGTGTCCATCTCCAACAATTGTCAAGTGTTGATTTTAATAGGTGCTTTAGCAGAACATTGTCAAAAGAAAATGCTGGACAGCTCCATATATGAAGAAAAGTCACCTAGTGGGGTTTGGAATTACGCATTAACAGATTCTTTACATATAGATATAGGATAGGGAAAGTTCTGTAAGCAGCAAACTTTTGGGTGTTTTTTCACAAAAGTAAGTTTTCAAAGGTCCTCACTTACATTTTGTTAATTATCAGCAGTAATGTAAGGCAAAGTTTTTCTCAGCTCACCAGAGTCATGGCAATTTAGATTAATTTTCTACAAGGAAGTAGTGAAAATAAGTAGTATTTATGTTCCCCAGGAAAGAATGGCTCATGGTTAAAGAGTGTCCATGATTAACATTTGGCACATGAACCTAACACATAAAATTCCCATATCCAAGGTAGAGCTAGGGGAGATGAAAAAGCTACAGACTTGTCCAGAAAAAAACTAAGGGTTATACTAGTCAAATATTATACTTTTTCAGCCTCAAATTAGGAAATGAATGTGAAGCTATTTTCACCTAGCATCTTTAAGCATGGTTCTATACTATATTTGTGTTAAATCTATCAGCTGATTTTTCATTTAAAGTAATAATGAAGAACGGAACCTAGTAGTGATAGCATACATAGCACATAGGACAAATCTGATATATAAGCATTTAATAAATGTATATTGCATTGGATTGGATTCCATTGGACAGAAGAAATTTCCCCATAATTTCATTAAGGAATTAAAATGGAAGCCTCGGAGAACTGGAAGGAAAAGCAAACTAAAAAACACATAGAAATAAAAATAATTGAGATATGAGAAGCAGTGTGGAGTCTAAAAAACCTGGGTTCTAATGTTGTCTCACACACTTAATAGCTGTGTGATACTGGGCAAGAACTTCATCTCTCTGAGCCTCAGTGACCTCTTCTGAAGAATAAAGGGGTTGTACTCAATGATTTCTAAATTCCATTCTAACTCTAAATTTCTGATCCTATAGTAATAACTTAGTTACCTTAATTAATTTGAGTTTTACAAAATGATTTCATTGTAATAACCTTATGAGGTTGGTAGTACAAGTACATATCTTACATCTTACCTGCAATGGTAATGGGGATTTGAAAATCTTCCTTCCCCTTGTAATTAGCACCTTGTTTCAAGTTGAGCCGTTTTTTAGATTATATCAAGTCCAAATAGGTACACGATCTACATATGAAGACTGATACTATAAGCAAGCTGGGAGTGCAAGTAATAATATAAATGTCAGATTTATGCAGAAGGGAAGAATTTATGACCAAACAAAATATAGAGAGCATTATGAAAAGCAAAATGGATAAGTTTGATTATATTAAACTGAAAAGTTTTTGTACAAAAGAAGCCAGTATAACTAAGATTAGGAGGGAAGTGAAAAATTGGGAAAGAATTTTAACAACCAGTATCTCTGAGAAAGGCCTCATTTCTAAATCAACTGAGACAACTGAGTCAATTTCATAAGAATATAATCCATTCCTCAATTGGTAAGTGGTCAAAGAATATGAACGGGCAGTATTCAGAGGAAGAAATTAAAGATATCTATAAGTATATGAAAACATTCTCTAATAACTCAATTAGAGAAATGCAAAACCAAACAACTGTCACCAATTAGGTTGGCTAAGATGACAAACAAGAAAATGATAAATGCTGGAGAGGATGTGGAAAAATTGGAACACTAATCGATTGTTGATGGAATGTTGAACTTATCCTACCATTCTGGAGAGCAATGTGGAACTATGCCCAAAGGGCTATAAAAAAGTGCATACCCAAATAGTTCAATATAAAAAATTGATTTTACCAGCGGAAGTGAAGTTAAAGAAGAGATTAGGAGCAGACACACTTCATAATAACTTGCAGAAACTTAAACTGATGCTAAGAGAGAAGAACCAGGAGAACTTTGTACACAATTATATCTGTGTACATATCTGTGATGATTAATTTTGATAGACTGGGCTCCTGTCAGTCATGCAATACTATAAGACAACTCTAAAAACCCTATGATGGAAAGGGCTATTCACATCTAGAGAAAGAATTGTAGAGTCTGAATGCAGATTGAAGCAAACTAATTTCTCTCTCTTTTGTTTTGTTTTGTTCCTTCTTTCTCATTGTTCAATCCATTGGTTAAAATTCTTCTTTCCAACTTGACAGGATCTTGTAAAATCTCAAAAAAACCAGTAACTGATTTTCTCCTTCCTAAAATTAGATTTCACAGCAGATCGAACACTAGGATTGGAGTCAGTAAGACTAGAATTCCAATCCAGCCATTAAAAACTTACTAGCTGTGTGAGACTGTTCAAGACAGGGTTTTATATAGTAACCATTCTAAGCTTCATTTTCCATATCTGTAAAGTGGATATAATAATAGCACCTACCTCCAGAGTGGTTGTAAGAGACAAGTGAGATAACATGTATAAAGCACTTTGCAAACTTTAAAATATTTATATAAAATACAAGCCATTAGTATGATTCCTGAAAACCTGAAAAAATAGGGTCAGTGTAAGTAAAATGTAAAATAGCTAATTAACAGCCTTGTTGCAAAGGTTGACTTGGATGAAGATGAGTTTGAAATCAGGAAGGATGGCTATTAGTTAAACCATCTCAGACAGAAAAGCACCAGCATGTGCTGATCTAAAGGAAGTGCAAGCACTTAAATTAGAGGTGGTTGTTTGGTAGAGAAGAGAGGCCTTAAATCTCACCACAACAATAGTTAAAGAGTGCTCCATGTTTTGCCAGTTGTCTTGTAGGCATTGTCTCCTTTGGACCTCAACTGCTCCAGGATCTAAATATGAGCCTATACAGCTGTACATTTCTCCTGTAAAAGAAATACAGAAATTCCAGAAGAAGAATTAAGACTAGGCCATATGTTTCCCACATCTAATTTTTTTTTTATCATTCTGACAAGATGAAAGTAAATGGTCATAAAATCCTGAGAAAAAACTTTTTAAAATTATGAACATTATCCTGAAATAGCTGGTACTTCCTCAAGCCAAAGTAAAACAGTTTCCTCTCAGGATTTGTAATGAGAGGTAAATTGATTACTGCTCACCATAATTCTTTTTTTAATATCAAAGTATGCTTATTGCATCACAGAGCTTTTATCTATTGATTAGCTATTTTACTCAATATATTTTAACTAAATCCATATTTTTTAAATAAATTAATTTATTTCTGCAAGATTTTAAGTTACAAATTTTTCCACATTTTTCCCCTACCCACCACCCCAAAATAACCCGTGCTCCAATCTGCTCTCTCCCATATTTTCTTTCATACCCCTCCGACTTTCCAGTAGGGCATGGTATATCTCTATATCCCAGTTCCTGTATGTCTTATTTCCAAGTTACATGTAAAATAATATTAATAATATATATATATTAAACATTTGATTTTTAAACTTTGAATTCCAGATTCATTTCCTTCCTCCCTTGTCACCCACCCTTACTGGGAAGGTAGCTACGCAAAAGCGTTCCATAGAGGATATATTGCAAAAGACTGACTTTATTTGAATCTGTTTCTTTCTTGCATAATTCTCATTTCTCTTCCCAAATTTTCCTCCACTTCTCTTATTTGTTTTTCAAAATCCTTCTTAAGGTTTCTATGGCCTGTAGCCAGCTCGTATTTTTCTTGGAAGCTTTTGGTGCAAGAGTCCTGACTTCACTGTCTTCCTCCTGTTCCATGCTTTAATCCTTTTGTCCCCAAAATGGGAGTGCAAAGTTGGGTTGCTCTGTTTACTTTGCTTCCTTTGCTTGCTCATTTTGCCACTAAATTACTTGACTTTTGGGCTTTTTGCCACAGTAGGACTCTGCTACCTGACAGGGACGCTTTATACCAAACACTGGGGTTTTCTAAGCTGACAGAGGTATTATTTGGGTGCCCTCTCTGAAGTCTCCACATGCTCTGTCAAGCTGGTCACACACCCCAGGACCTCTACACTAGACCACAATCCAGATCCAAGCAGGTTAAAGCAAGAGAGATTAACCCTCAGACTGGTTGCTTGTTCCCCCTACAAACTGTAGACCAGGAGCTGAAGCTGCCACTTGGGGGTGGCTGCATGGCTGTGACTCCTCAGTGGCTTCTTCTCCTGGGGACAGAGGCCTACCACACTTCCAACTACTGGATCCCAAATTCTGCCCTGCACTGAACTCTCACTTTTTCTTTAGCATCTATGTGTTGATAATTTTGGAAACCTGCCACAGCTGCTGGTGATCTGAAGTCCCACCGGCCAATGGCTGGTCCAGAAAACAATATTGTGGAAAGAAAATCAAGCCCAACCTTAGGCTAAAACCTCCGGCTCACGTGAGGATGGGGTCGCTTCCCAGAGTGCTGTGCTGGATGCTCCCTGGCAGCTTGCTGGGCTGTTCTCAGCTGGAAGTTAGCTTCTCTGTGTAATTTTGTGGGTTCTCTGGCTCCAAAGTTTGTTCATAGTCACCTTTTACATGAATTGGAAAAGGTGAGAACCAGAGCCCTGTGGGAGTACTGTTTTTACTCCACCATCTTCCCTCTGCCTCCCCGCAAATCTATATTCTTATTAGTCAAGTCAAGCATCCATTAAACACCTAGTATAAGCCCTGCTCTTCTAAAATATGAAAAACTGAAACACAACATAATGTGCTTTCTTCCATGCCATGTTTTAAATAATCATTTTTGTATAAGGCATCTTCAGTTCATTAAATTTCCTCTAAAGAAGGCTTAAGAGATGAGGTAGACCCCCCAAGCTGAACTTTGGAAGGGACATGAGTATTCTGATGATTCTCACGAGATGTAGCTAGTAGTACTAGTTGATAGACAGAGAGCCAATCTCTAAGTTGGTTTAAGTCCTTCCATTGATATTATTGGCCCTGTGATTTTGGGCAAGTCACTCCTTTTTTTTTAAATTAAATTTTATATTTATTTTTAATTTACACAATTCATTTCCACAAGATTTTGAGTTACAAATTTTCTCCCCATCTTTCCCCTACCCACCACCACTTCCACTACTGACCACCCCAAGTCACTCCTTTAACACTGTTTCAGAATGAGTAATAGACGCCATTGGCAGAGAGAAGTTCCTCATCAAGAATTCCTATACCCACAGCGAGTAAGAGCATTGGCTCCAGTGTTGAGAACACCTGTAGATCAAATCCCGGGCTCAGACACTTAGCACCCACCCAGAAACATCTGGCCAAGTAACCTTGAGCAAGTTACTTAACCCCAATTGCTTAGGGGCGGCCAGGTGGCTCAGTGAGTAAGAGCATCAGCTCCAGTGTCGGGATGACCTGGATCAAATCTGGGCTCAGATACTCAGCACCACACCCAGAAATAATAACTGGCCATGTAACCTTGAGCAAGTTACTTAACCCCAATTGCTTAAAAAAAAATTCCTATACCAATAAAATCATAGATCCTGACTAAAAAATGGAGAAGCGGTGAGTTATGCTAGAGATTAGAAGGGAGTGTAATCCATGAATAGGGGCAGCTTGCACAGGTGTCCAGGGGAAAGAGGTGTTATGTTGAGTTTGGGCAAAGATGTCAAAAGAATAGAGGCAAATGATGAGAAATAGTACATCTCTATATATTTCCATTTTTCTGGAAATAAAGTATACTATAAATAGAAGATTATGATCCCAAGGTTAGAAAGAAATTTCGAGCTTTAAGTCAAAAAAGGTTTTGGCCTAAAGTGGAAAGACATTGGGAAGAGAGTCCAAAGGGAAGAGAACTGTAATATAATATAATAGATGGAACCACCAACTTGATTATGACTGAGTGCCATAAATGAGAATAAATATTGCATAGTGTATGAAAGTTGATTTCAGATACAGGTATATTTCTCGATAGAACCTTTCAATATGCTGCTAAGGTGAATACTTTCATGCTTTATATGATGGGCACTGGACTTGAAATCTTTTTTTAATTATTTATTTCAACATTTACAACATTGAGTTCCACAATCACTTGAATTTCAAATTTTCTTCCTCTCCTTTTTCTCCCCCCACCATGGCAGCATGTAATCAAATAAACGATCTACAAATTCATAAATTTAATGTGAATTAAACAGTCAGATTGTAAAGGATTATAACCAATGGAGTAAAAAATGAGAAAGAGGAAAAAAAACAAAACAAGAAAAAGAGAGAGAGCAAATAGTTTGCTTCAATCTGCATTCAGACTCTGTATTTCCTCCTCTGGATGTGAATAATTCTTTCCATCATGACTCTTTTGGAGTTGTTTACATTGCTGAGAGGAGCCCAGTCTATCAAAGTCATTCATCACACACACAATGTGTCTGTAATTATGTACAAAATTCTAGTTCTGCTCTCCTCACTCAGCATCAGTTTATATGTCTCTCCAGGTGATTATGAAGTCTGTCTGCTCCTCATTTCTTATGGCACAATAACATTCCATTAAATTCATATACCACAACTTGTTTAGCCATTCCCTAACTGATGGGCATCCCCTTGATTTCCAATTCCTTGCCACCACAAAAAGAGCTGCTATAAATATGGGTGCTTTTCCCACTACAATGATTTCTTTGGGACACAAACCTACAAGTGATATTATATTGCCCTTTGGTCATAGTTCCAGATAGCTCTCCAGAATAGTTGAATCAGTTCACAACTCCACCAACAATGAATTAGTGTTCCAATTTTTCCACATCTTCTCCAGCATTTATCATTTTTCTGTTTTGTCATCTTAGCCAATCTGATTGCTGAGATGTGGTATCTCAGAGTGGTTTTGATTTGCATTTCTCTAATTAATAATGATTTAGATCATTTTTCATATGCTTCTGGGTATCTTTAATTTCTTCCTCTGAAAACTGCCTGTTCAAATCCTTTGACCACTTATCAATCGAGGAATGACTAATATTCTTATAGATTTGACTCATTTCTATGAATATTTTGGAAATAAGACCTTTCTCAGAAACACTGATTGTAAAAATTCTTTCCCAATTTTCCATTTCCTTCTTTATCACGGTTACATAGGCTTTATTTTACAGAAACTTTTCAATTTAATGTAATCAAAATTTTCCATTTTGCATTTTATAATGCTCTATAACATTTGTTTGGGCATAAAATCTTCACTTCTCCATAAATCTGACAGGGAAACTATTCCTTTCCCAGATTGCTTACATTATCCGCCTTTTTCCAACATCATGCACTCATTTTGACTTGATTTTGGTATACGGTGTTAGATAATGGCTTTGCCCAGTTTCTGCCATACTTATTCCAGTTTTTCCCGCAGTTTTTGTCAAGTAGTGATCTTGAGAATCTTGAAGACCTGGGTTTAAATCTCTCCTCAGATACTTCCCATCTCTTTGAATCTAAATAAGTTATTTAACCACTTTTTGCCTTAGTGTTCTCATTCATAAAATGAGGGAGTTGACCCTGATGGCCTTTAAGGTCCTTTCTAACTCTCAGTCTGTGATCTTATGGTTTTTCCTATCAAGTCAGTTTTCCCCAAGATGACCTTTCATGTTCTAATCTCAAACTCTCTTGGTATTGTGTATTCTTTGCTAACTCATCAGACAGCCTCTTGTATTAGGACTTCTCTCTGGGTCATAGAGCAATACAAGCCATCAATTTCACCTCCCTATGGAGTAATAACAATAAAATATAATCATTTTTACTGCTTAAAATAGTCCTAGAGTAGTCAGAACTCAGAGCCTCTCTAATTTCTGCTGATTGGGATAGGAGTGTTCTGAGAATATACTTGAGGCTAGATTAAAAAGCAATTACATTTAGATTTTATAAAACATAAAAACTAAAACTGGTTTATTTTCTTATGTTAGAATATGAAATGGATGGTGATGAAAAACCAAAGAGATGTGTCTGTCCTTTCCCCTGGATAAAAGCCCCAAAAGGAATAAAACCTCAGAGTTTCCCACTGCACTCCTTTCTTTCTGCCTCTTTGCTTCTGAAATAAACCTTGATAATGTGACTATGATCTTTGCAATTAAATTGTGCTTACTAAAACATGTTTTCTGGGAGCATTTTCTTTCTTTCAATTTTTAGATGCCCAATCTTCAATTTCTTGTCTTGAATACCTCATAACTTTGTTTTGTCTTCTCCTAGGAAAGAATTAGAAGGAGTATGATGAAAATTAAAAACAAAGCCATATACAAATGTATCTCCAATGTTAGTAATATTCTAAATTATTAAAAATGAAATAACTAAAAAAACTGAAATAACTAAAAATTTGGTGGATATAGGCATAAATCACCATTTGTGACTCTGAATTAACAAGAAATATTTATTCAGCACATTATATATTCAAGACACGGAGAATACAGACAAAAAATCAAATAGCCTCTGCCTCCAAAAGCTTACATTATTCAGTGGTGAAAAATAGTGTCAGATGATATTTATATTGTGCTTTAAGGTTTGGAACCCATTTTCCATATATATTAGCTAACTAGATCCTCCCAACACTTCTATGAAATAGATACAATGGATTTATTATTGTCCTCAAATAGAGGTGAGGATAATGAGGCTCAGTGAGATTGTGATACCCAGGTACCCAAAAATAATTGATTAAATGATTGATAGAACATCTGATTAATATCCAACAAGAAAGTGTTGTGGGAATTTATTCAAGCTCAATAAATCTGCAGTGAAATATTCCATAAGACACAGACACACTGTAATGTAATGCCAAAAGAAAGGCAACTTCCCAAGGTTCAGAATACCAGCATAGGTGCTCTCCATTTTATTCAGTAACAAACCCAGAACAGAGAAGATCAAAACATGACATCATTCAAAATACAGCATTTACTAAGTGTGATTAAATAACCTCCAAGTACTACCCCACCCCAGGACCTTCCAATCATTCGATCAATTACAAAGTCCCTGTTCTAAATACTTCTCCACCCCAGGTTATACCTTAATTAAGTCCACCACAAAGCCCCTCTTCTCAAATGGAGATTAGTTTCCAAACATAAGTAAACTACATTCATTTGTTCAACCACAGAACACAAAAAGGTCAAAAGTTCCCCACCCCTGGATCACAATTGAATCTACCCCAGAGTTACAGCAAGTTTAAGCACAGCACTTAATACCCAAATGGAGGTCTTTTCTTCATCTTGACAAGAGGCAAGTTCTCAGCAATCTTAGTTCCTGGGGAGACAAGGCTTAGCAAGGCCATAAGATACATTGCCAGTCCCTTCATGAATTCATCCTCTGTCTGTAGAACAGTCCTAGAACCCCTGAACACATTAGCAAAGCCCTCTCCCAGGATTTCTGTAAACATACAACAAGAAAATCCTTCTTCAGGGCTTCCGAACCAACAGAAAGGTTCCCAGACCCCTGCAACAACAGCACTGTCCTTCACCAGTGGACAGTATTCATTCTGTCTGCAGGACAGTCTCCAGACCCCTGCAACAACAGCACTGTCCCTCACCAGTGGACAGTATTCACTCTCTGTCTGCAGGACAGTCTCAGGGCTTCTTAGCGAACAGCCAGGTTCCAGGACTTCTTCAACAAAAGGACTGTCTTTCACCAGTGGACAAATCTGGCAAAACAACATCAAAACAAGACAGACAAAGTACCAGCAAAACAGCCATGTCTCCTCAGTCCTTGGCAGCTCAGGGGGCAGGTCTCAAAAGTCCAGGGCAATTCAAAGCGGCCACCAGCAATTCTCTTAGTCTCTCTCTCTCTCCACGAGGTGCTGCTTCCAAAAAAGATCTTCCGCCTCTCTCTTGTCTCTCCAAATCTACGTCACCAGCTCCTCCCAGTTCAGGACTTTCTTTTCACATCAACAAGTCCATCCCACAGGTGGGATTAACAAACTCTGGGTTTTAACACAATCAATTTGAAAACCAAGCCAATACAAGGGAATCTTTAATTGCCATTACTATCACACACACACACACACACACATACACATTATATTACTTTTCTTACTCTTGTACCTGTAAATTATATTTCCCTAGGAGTTGAGCATTCCCATGATTTAAGTACATTAAAATTTCATTGAGAATTTTTCTCAGAAAACTTCCTAATTATATTAGGTTTCACTAATCCTTTTATTAATACCAATCATAACATCAATATAAATAATATTGATGTAATTAATACAACAAATAGTATTAATAATATTATTTATGTTATTAATATAGTATTTTAAGGCTTGCAAGGCACTTTACAAAGTACTAAGTCACTTTATCTTCATGACAACCCTGGAAGGTTGATGCTATTATTACCCAAAAATTTAAATCTAAAGAAGCCAAGACAAACAAAGGTTAGGTCACTTTAACAACTAGGAAGTGTCTAAGAATTTTGAACTCAGGTTTTCTTTACTGATTTTTATTTTACAGAAGCTAGGTTGACCAAGAAACTTTTTTTTGAAAAGAGTAGGATCAATGATTATTTTATTAGTTAATTATTATGTTTTCATGTTCAGAAAGTTAAAGTTAACTCTTTAAAACCCTCATTGGCAAGGACTAGAAAGATTATTTATGTTAGAGAGTAGCAAAGAAGAAAAATGGAGGATGCCTATGATATACCTTAAGACTTTAACTTAAGAATGTAAGAAAATTAAAAAGCTCATGAGTATTGAAATTTAGCCTTCTTTGAATCTTTATTAATGTACAAATGCATATGTTTGCACATAGCTGTAATCAGTAGATGTATGAGTACATAGGTAAAATCGTTTGAGAAAGATTGGTCTTAACAATCCACATTGGACTACAATACCAGATGAAAAATACATAGGATCCAGTATGTATTTACAATGAACATTACGGTGTGCAGTTACATGAACATACAGATCTTCTTCGATAAACAGTGTAGACAATGAGCCTGACATTATTGGAATCAAAGAAGACTGGATTGGATCATGTTTGAGAAGTTGCAAAACCTCTTCAATGATACCAAGTTACTTGTTGACTCAGAAGTTCATAGTCTTAATGCCAACATTTTTCAGGAGATGTAATATGTATGTGAATCATGGAACACCACAATTGCAGAACAACAGAACAAATATTACAGGTAACTGGAAGTGGTGTAAAGAATCATCCATTCCTATCCAACTGGTCCTGTGCCCTCTGTATATGTAAACCTGTACACATATATACACACACTCATATATGTATTGATACACCTATATACCCTCCTATAGGAGGGTATATATATGTATGTATACATATATGTGTATGTATATATGTATTCAACTCTTCTCATACTGAGAAAAGTTTCATAAGTTACAAGTATCATATTTCCATATAGAAATGTAAATAGTTCAACTTTGGTAAGTTCCTTATGATTTCTTTTCCCTATTTACTTTCTCATGCTTCTTTTGCTTCTTGTATCTGAATGTCAAATTTTCTATTCAATTCTGTTTTTTTTCATCAAGAATGTTTGAAAAGTCCTCTCTTCTGTTGAATGACCCTTGAAAAGTGATACAAAGTTTTGCTGGGTAGGTGATTCTTGGTTTTAAGACCAGCTCCTTTGACCTCCTGGATATCATATTCCAAGCCCTTTGATCCCTCAGTGTATAAGCTGAGATCTTTTGTTATCCTGATTGTGTTTCCAAAATATTCAAATTGTTTCTTGCTGGCTGCTTGTGAAATTTTCTCCCTGATCTGAGGACTCCAGAACCTGACTATAATATCCCTAGGGTGTTTTTTGGGAATCTTTCTTAGGAGGTGATCGGTGGATTCTTTCCACCTCTATTTTGCCCTCTGGTTCTAAAACATCAGAGCAACTCTCCTTGAGAATTTCTTGAAGGAGGATTTATAGTTTCTTTTTTTTGATCATGGCTTTCACGTAGTCCAATAATGTTTAAATTATCTCTCCTGGATCGATTTTCCAGGTCAGTAGTTTTTCCACAGAAATATTTCACATTGCCTTCTATTTTTTCCTTTGTTTGGATCTGTTCTATAGTATCTTGGTTTCACATAATGTCACTAGCTTCCATTTGCTCCAATGTAATTCTGAAGGAATGATTCTCTTCAGTGAGCTTTTGAGATTCTTTTTACATCAAGCAAATTTGGCTTTTTAAGGCATTCTTCTCCTCATTGCCTTTTTAGCCTCTTTTGCCATTTGAGTTAGTATATTTTTTTAAGGTGTTATTTTCTTCAGTCAGGTTGTTGATCCTCTTTTCTTGATTTTTTTTCCATCATTCTCCTTTCTCTTCCCAATTTTTTCTCTACTTCTTATTTGGTTTTCAAAATCCTTCTTAAGGTTCTTATGGCCTGTAACAAGCTTGTATTTTCTTGGAAGCTTTTTGTGTAAGAGTTGTGACTTTGTTGTCCTCTTCCTGTTCCATGCTTTGATCTTTTTGTCCCTAACATAGGAGTCTAATGTCAGATTGCTGTGCTTGCTTTGTGTGTTCATGTTGCTACTCAATTACTTGACTTTTGAGCTTTTTGTCACAGTAAAACTCTGTTACCAGAGAGGGGAGGTTTGTCCCAAATCTCTGGGATTTTCTCTGCTCCTGGATCTATTTTTTGACTGCTCTGTCTGAAGACTAAACAAGCTCTGGCAAACTGGGCACACACCCCAGGACCTCCACCCTGGATAGTGATGCAGATCCAGGCAGGTTAAAACAAGAGTGCTTACCCTCTTGCTGGTCGCTTAGTCCTCTTACAATATGTTCTGAAACAGCTTTATGGCAGCGGCTGCACAGCCTCCATGCCTCTGCTACTTTTCCCTCCAGGGGGCAAAGGCCAGACCACACTCCTGAACTCCCAATTCCCAAAGTCCATACTGTAAGGACCTCTCACTTTGTCCTTTGCATCTATGATTGATAATTCTGGAAACCACTACAGCTGCTGATGATCTGAAGACCCTCCAGTCAAAGGCTGGTTGGGGTCACCCCGAGGCTAAAACCTGTGGCTTACGCGGGGCTTGGCTCGGCTCCCAGAGTACTGAGCTGACCACTTCAGTGGGAAGTTAGTTTCTCTCTGTCATTTGGTGGGTCCTGTAGCTCCAAAGTTAGTTTAGAGTAATTTTTTACATGTTTTGGAGGAGGTGGAAGAGGGAGCAGCACAGAAGTCCTGTTTCTACTCTGCCATCTTGACTCTGCCCCTGATGTGAACTTTCTATCACTGCATCATCACATTTACACACACACACACACACACATATGCACACACATACATGCATACATACATACATACACACACATAACCTACATCACAGGGCTACTGTGAAGATAAATGAAATTTCTATAAAATAGTGAAGTTGAAAGTATTAAAGTATTAAAATATAAAAAGCACTAAATTAACAATATAAGGTATATGATATGGTCATATAATGACATAGGACTAGAATTGATTCTTTCAAACCTAGCTGAGGTTCCATCGAATATACTTTAAAAGCCTACTATCAAGAACAAGTGACACATGTCTCAGAGAACATAAATATAAATGATTGGAAGAGATTGTAAAGAGACAGATTTAGGAAAAACTTCAGAGGGAAAAAGCCAACCTCCGAACCATCAGAGCTACCTCAAAGTTCAAATCTCTACCCCTGGAGGTAATGAGTTCACCTAACTCAAAGTTCTTCAAGAAAAAGCGGGGGTGGGGGGGGGCAGCTAGGTTACACAATGAATAGAGCAGAGCTCTGGAATCAGAAGGACCTGAGTTCAAATATGGCCTCAGACAATTGACACACTTACTAGCAGTATGACCTTGGGCAAGTCACTTAACCCCAATTGCCCTACCCTCTCCCCTCAAAAAAAAAAGACAATTTTTTTTTTATAAATATAAACTGAAAAAAAAAAACAAGAAAAAGCTGGATGGTTATTTCTCACGTTCATGAAGGGATAGGACTAGATGGTTGCTAAGGTCCTTCCATTCTTATGATTCAGCTACCTGGTATTAGGAAATGACAGAAGCCTGGATCATCAAGAAATGGGCTAATGCTGTGCTGGGAGTAAGATCCCTGAAGCATCTTCTATAACCTTGAGGTCTCCCCTTTGGATTGTGTTTGCTAACATGAATGTCTATCTAACACAAACAGAAAGCTATTAGGCCCGAAGCACAGAACTATTCTCTCCCACACTGGGAGTACACCATCCCTAAAGGAAGAATCCAGATCTGTTGAATGGATTTTTTTTTTTTGCTTCTCCCCACACCTGCATGAAAAAGGCTTTTGCCAGGAAACTGCTTCTTCATGCTCCTGCTCTCCTGATAGGCTAGGCTAGACCTGGAGTTAGGACAGACATAAATTCAAATCCTATCCCAGACAATCACTAGATATGTAACCCTAAGAAAGTCACCTAACCTTTCTCTGAGTGTTTCTTTTACTATAAAATGGGGTGTTAACATTGGTTAATTTTAACAAGGTTTTTTTAACTACTACCAGTAGTAGGAGTTAACATGTTCCTGTAGTAGTACTAGTAGTAGTTAGTACTTAGAAATCAATTGGTAATTTTAGTAATTATATTAGTAGTGGTAGTGGTGACCGTGGTAGTGATAATAGTAGTTGTAATGGTAAGGGAATTTGAAGATCTTCTCTGCCCCTTAAAAGACCTATGTGATCAAATGAATCCCATGGTGGGAGGAGCCTGCCAAATGGGTGGAACAGGAAGCAGGAAGACATAGAATGAGGCAAAGTTGGGAGAGAAAGCAGGCAGAGCAGGCAGAAAAAGAAACTGGGGTGAGTGAGAGAGGAAGGAATTTTTCCAGGGGGAACTTGTTTTGTGGGTAGGCTCAGCAGAGGGAAGGCTTAGGGATGTTTGTCTTCTTCGTTTAGAAGTTAGAGTTAAGAGAAGATATACAGAATGTGTCTTTGGTTACTAATTCATCAGTTTTTCATGTAGATGCTCACATGGTCCTCGCCATGCCATAACGTGAGTACAATGCACAAGATGATTGACTAGCAAAGATTGCTACTCAACATACTGTCTCTACTCTGAAACCAATTGATTATCTGGTACTAGCAAAATGGGTCCATCAAATGGCCACCCATTTAGGGGTACAGGCCACACACTTCTGCCAGTGGGCAGAAGATCAAGGTATTAGTATCTCTCATGCATTGTTATAACAGGTAGGAGAGGAATGTCAATTGGAAAACAACAAACTGTTCCCTTGGGTCATAGCTTGAGAGATAGCAAGGGGAAAAATCCCTGTCCAAATTTGGCAAATAGATTATATTGGACCCCTACCGCAAGATAAAGGATGCAAATTTATATGTACTTGTGTTGACACCTATTCAGGTGTACTAGTGGTTTGTCCTTATAAGCCTGCGACCCAGAAAAAGGCCTGTACAACTCTAGATATCATAAACCTATATTATGGAACCCCAAAGCAGATTAAAAGTGACAATGGGTTACATTTCAAAGGTAATGAAATTAAAAGATATATATTAAACAATATATAATGGGTATATCATATACCATATTATCTATCCACAAAGCATCTGAGTTAATTGAAAGAATGAATGGATTGTTGAAAGAACAATTAAGGAAGTTAAGTTCTAATAATTCTTAACAACATTGCAAAGATAATTTTTTTTACCCATTTATGTAATTTGAATAATAGACCATTGGGAGAAAGTACACTTCTAGCTAAAATGATGACCCCAAATTTGCAACTTAGAAAACAGCAAACACAGAAGATCCCAAATATTGAGTATTGGACTGTGAGGCAATGTGTCCCAGCATTCTATCCAGGAAAACCTGGTTTGGCAGAATAAGATTTACATTGCTTAAGAGGACTTATGGTTGGATAGAAAAGAAATCAGAAAAATTCTACTGAAATATGTATGATAATCCCTAAAAATAATTTTCAGTGGATATTACCTAAAAAAGGTTTAGCAGCTCGAGGAATATATGGCTTGAGAAATAGATTCTAATTATCAAGGAGAAATTATTTATGGCATTCCAAAATTTAGGTGAAGAAACTATCCAATTTTGTAAAAATGGCAGAATAGTTCTAGTGATCATCATTCCTTGTGAAATAATACTCCTTGTAAAAACAGACCCTCCTTCTTAAATAATTGTCACAGAAACTGAAGGGGTTGGTTCCATTGATAGAATAAAATTGAGAGCTAAAATATAGGTAAAAGGGAAACCAGATGATGTTAAAAAGGCTGCAGAGATTGTAGCATACTGGAAAGATAATACTGTAGGTGTTGTTTGAGAGGTGATTACCAAATTTTGTCCTTAAGTCATATATTTTACCATGAATAAGGTTAAGATAGTGAGTCCATGGACTCCAGAAGCATGGCTGACACTAATGTATCTTGCTTCTGGTTATTGTCTCCTTATTCTTTTTGGCTTTTGTCTGTTCAATTTGTTTGCTTGATTTGTTACCTGCAGTCTTACCCTCCAAGTGTATGCATCAACCCCCCCCCCCCCCCGGAACAGTTGCTGTTTCCACTAGTGACGCAGGATGGGATTACCAAATCTGGGAGGACAGAGAAAGAGAGACCATATGGTACTTTGCCTA
>NW_027186473.1:65691004-65711244 GCF_028583685.1 Petaurus breviceps papuanus | reverse complement strand
TAGGGCAAGATAGATTTCTATACCCCATTGCCTTTATATCTTATTTCACAGTTGTATGTAAAAATAACTTTTTAACATTTGTTTTTAAAACTTTGAGTTCCAAATTCTCTTTCTTCCTCCACTGCCATCCACCCTCAATGAGAAAGCAAGCAATTCAATATAGGTTACACATGTGAAAGACTAACTTTCCTTCCATCCTATCCCATTCCCCATTTATTCTGTTCTTTCCTTTGACACTGTCTCTCCTCAAAAGTGTTTGCTTCCCTTCCCCCAATCTGCTCTCCCTTCTATCACCCTCCTCTTATCCAAGTCCCCTCTACTTTCCTGTAGGATAAGGTAGAGTTCTATCTCCAATTGTGTGTGTATGGTATAAGCCAAATCTGATGAGAGTAAGGTTCACTCATTCCCTCTCACCTTACCCTTTCCCCTCTCCACTGTAAAAGCTTTTTATTTCCTCTTCTATGTGAGATGATTTACCCCCATTCTACCTCCCCCTTTCTCCTTCTCCCAGCACTTTCCTCTCTTCCCCCTTAATTTTATTTTTAGACATCATGTCATTCAAATCATCCTGTGCCCTCTGTCTGCACTTGATCCCCCCACTGTCTGTGGGCCAAGGAATCTGGAAACAGACACTGCAAGAGCTGCTTCTGCTGCCATGGGGGCTGAACCATGCTCCTCTCTCACCCAGGTCCCACAGACCTTTCCCACTGACTTCTAAGTTGTCTTTGAAGTTTTGAAAACACCACATCCGATTGCATTGATTACCCTTTCTCCCAATCTGTCCTCCCTTCTTTCACTCCCTCAACTTCTCTTATCTCCTTCACCTTCTGCTTTCCTGTAGCGTAAGATAGATTTTTTTTTACCCAATTGAGTGTGTGTATTATTTCCTCTTTGAACCAATTCTTATGAAAGTAAGGTTCACCCACTCCCCCTTACTTCCTACCTTTTCTCCTCCACTGTGAAAGCTTTTTCTTGTCTCTTTTATGTGAGACAATTTACCCCATTCTACCTCTCCCTTTCTTTCTCCCAGTACATACCTTTCTCACCCCTTAATTTTATTTTTTAGATATCATCCCTTCATATTCCATTCACACTTGTACCCTCTGTCTATATAATAAGGAGAAAGGTCTCATGAGTTACAAATATCATCTTCCTATTTAGGAATATGATCAGCTTAACCTTATTAAGTTCCTGATGATTTCCCTTTCCTGTTTATCTTTTTATGCTTCTCTTGAATCCTGTATTTGAAAGTCTAATTTTATATTCAGCCCTGGTCTTTTCATCAAGAATGCTTGCAAGTCTTCTATCTCATTGAATATTCATCTTTTACCCTGAAGGATTATATTTACTTTTGCTGGACAGGTGATTCTTGGTTTTAATCCTTTGACCTCTGGAATATCTTATTCCAAGCCCTCTGATCCTTTAATGTAGAAGCTGCTAAATCTTGTGTTATCCTAACTGTGGCAGCACCATAATTGGAAGGTTTCTTTCTGGCTGTTCGCAGTATTTTCTCCTTGACATGGGAGCTCTAGAATTTGGCTATAATTCTCTGAGCAATTCTCATCTGGGGATCTCTTTCAGGAGGTGATCAGGAGGCTCTTTTGATGTCTATTTTACCCTCAAGTTCTAGAATATCAGGGCAATTTCCTTGATAATTTCTTGAAAGATGATTTCTAGGTTCTTTGTTTTGATCATAGATTTCAGGTAGTCCAATAATTTTTAAATTCTTTTTACTGGATCTATTTTCCAGGTTAGTTGTTTTCCCAATGGGATATTTTACATTGTCTTCAATTTTAAAAATTATTTTGATTTTGTTTTTTGATTTCTCACAAAATCATCAACTTCTATTTGCTTCATTCTAATTTTTAAGGAATTATTTTCTTTAGTGAGCTTTTGGACCTCATTTTCCACTTAGTCAATTCTGATTTTTAAAGTGTTCTATGATGCGTCACCCCTGCACCATCAATCAAGTTCTGGATGCCAGCTAAAGAACCGACCCCTCAAATGGGACCTCTCAGGTCAGGGACAATTCTACATCCAATGTCAACAGGAAGTACCTAGAGAAGAAGAAACCTTTGACCCCAAGGGGTTTTGGGCCCTATTCATTTTAGAGGGGAATGATGGGGTGCTTGTGTCAGAGCTTCAATCCTAAGATATTGTTTTATATGGTTATTTTGTGTTATCCCTGTTATATGGTTGTAAAGTTCTGTTGATATCTCATTCCTAAACTCCCATTGTCCTATGTAATGACAATGAAAGATCTTGGGACCGCATGAAATGGTAAAGGAATTTAAAGACCTTCCCTGCTCCTTAATAGGTCCATGTAATCTCATGTAGCTCATAGTGGGAGTAATTTGCCTAAGGAATGAAACAGGAAAGGTGGAGCAAGAAGAGTCAGAGTGAGATAGAGATGGGAGAGAGAGAACAGACAGGGCAGGCAAAGCAGCTAGTGTGAGTGAGAGAGGGAGGCTGTTGGGAGGCTAAAGAAGGGAAAGCTTGGGATATTTGTGTTCCCTGCATTGGCAATGTGTTTCACACCCTATACTCACATTTAGTGGCTTCAAAATTCACTTCCAGCATAGTTCAAATGAAGTGTGTCAAAGGGATACATCACACGTAATTCTAAGAACACAAATGTTCAACAGAGACAAGTTTAGATCTGAGCTTGGGAATAGCATCACATTTGTAATCGCAGCACATTATGGCCTTTAATAACAGAGAAGCCATTAAAAATGCTAATTATATGTTCACCTATTTATTCTGGCCTGTAACATTTAAATCCACCACAGATATTTTTTTCCATTAGTCTCACAATTTTATCCTGGTCCAGTGGCCCCATGTTGTTTTAGCCATTTATTAAGAAGTCTAAAAATGAATCAGAGATTTAGTGGTTCTTCTGTAGCATTCTCTATTTACAACTTCTACAAATTTTCACTCCATAAAATATCGTTGAGACCCTTTAAAAAATAAAATGAAATTGAAAGTCAATAAAGGGAGCACAAATTAGACTAATGCTCATAATCACTGGGGAATAATACAATGTGTCTTGTTGACTCATAGATAAAATAATCTTAAAATAACAGTATAGAATATCTAATTTTTCCTCAAAAATAATTAAAGCAAGTATTCTTAAACTTTTTTACATGATGGACCCCTTTGTTAGTCAAGAAATATCTATGGACTACATGTTAAAATGATGTTTTTAAACAGACAAAACAAAATGTATAAGATTACAATGGGAAAGATTATAAATTGTCAAAATAATGGTTAAAAGTTAGTAGAGTCTAGGTTAAGAACCTCTGACAGGTTATTCATCATTAAATCTTTTTTGATGGAGATATTACTGACAGTCATAAAGGTTCCAAAGTTTTTGTTCAGAAATCATTCTGTTGTCCTGAAAAAGGTGAATGATAAATATTTGGTTTATTAGTCTTTTCTTTATTTGACTCTATCCACAGTCCTCACTTCTTAGAGAATAACTTGTTAATGAAATGTACCTTTTAAAAAAAAGCTAGTTTTTTTTTTAACGAAAAAAGGCAATTAAATTACTTAACGATTAATAAAGGGAGAAAAGAAGATAAGAATCAAGAAGTATTGTGCTAGGTAAGAAGGCAGTGCCCTGAAATGGTCTCGAGACAACAGAAGTTCAAGGAATATCAATAATACACTTCGGCAAGTGATAGATTTGAAACAGAAAGGGGGAAATGAAAAAAAAACAAGAAGCTTCTGCATAGAAAGGATTTGATCCAGGTCATCCCGACACTGGAGCCAGTGCTCTTACTCGCTGAGCCACCTGGCTGCCCCTAAGCAATTGGGGTTAAGTAACTTGCTCAAGGTTACACGACCAGGTGTTTCTTGGTGGGTGCTGTGTCTGAGCCCGGGATTCGATCTCCAGGTCTTCTCAACACTGGAGCCGGTGCTCTTACTCGCTGTGCTACCTGGCTGCCATGAACATATTTTCATACGCTTATAGATATCTTCAATTTCACCTTCTGAGAACTGCCAGTTCATATCCTTTAACCATTTATCAAGTGGGGCTTGGTTTGTATTCTTATAGATTTCACTCAATTCTTTATATATTTTAGAAATGAGGCCTTTATCAGAGACCTCAATTTAATGTATTAAAAATTGTCCATTTTGCATTTTATAATGCTCTCTAATTCTTATTTCATCATAAATCTTTCCCTCTCCATAGATCTGACAGGTAAACTATCCCTTGCTCTCGCAGATTGTTTACAGTATAAACTTTTATACCTAAAGCATGCACCCATTTTGACTTTATTTTGGTGTAAAGTGTTAGATATTGGTCGTGCCCAATTTCTGCCATACTATGTTCAAGTTTTCCCAGGAGTTTTTGTCAAATAGTGTGTTCGAACCCCAAAAACTGGGGTCTTTGCGTTTATCAAACAATAGATTACAATATGCATTGGGTGCTGGGTCAGGCAGTACCAAGTAGTTTTGATGACTACTACTGCTTTGATGACTATTTGCCCTAAATACAGATTTTAAAATCTGGTATGGCTAAGCCACCATCCCTAGCATTTCTTTTCATTAACTGTCTTGATATTCCGGACTTTTGTTCTTCCAAATAAATTTTGCTACTAATTTTTTTCTAGCTCTACAAAGTATTTTTTGGTAGATCGATTGGTATGGCACTAAATATGTAATTTAATTTAGGTAAAATTGTCATTTTTGTTATATTAACTCAATTCAGCCAAGAGCAATCTATGGTTTCCCAATTAAATAGACCTTACTTTATTTGTGTGAGAAGTGGTTTGTAGTGTTCATATAAGTCATGGGTTTGTTTTGAAAGGTAGATTCCCAAATATTTCATGATATCTACAGTAATATTAAATGGGATTTCTCTTTCTACCTCTTACTGTTGCATTTCATTAGAAATATACAGGAATGCCAAGGATTTATGTGGGTTTATTTTATATCCTTCAACTTTGCAAATTTATTTACTGTCCTAAGTAGTTTTTACTTGATTCTCTAAGATTCTCTAAGTATTTCATCATATCATCTGCAAAGAGTGACAGCTTAGTCTATTGTTTGCTTAATTTGATTCCTTCAATTTCTTTTTCTTCTCTGATTGCTACTGCTAAAATTTCTCATACCAAATTAAATAAGAGGGGACATCCTTTTTTCACCTCTGATCTTATTGGAAATGCTTCTAGTTTATCCCCATTACATATAATACTTGTTGATGGTTTTAGGTACATGCTACTTATTATTTTAAGAAAGAGTCCATTGATTCCTATGCTTTCTAGTGTTTGTAATAGGAGTGAATGCTGTATTTTGTCAAAAGCCTTTTCTGCATCTATTAAGATAATCAAATGGTTTCTCCTAGTTTTGTTGTTGATGAGTACAATTATACTGAGAGTTTCCCTGATATTGAACCACCTTCAAATTCTTGTAATAAATCCTACCTGATTGAAGTGTATTATTCTCGTGATGAGCTGCATTAGTCTGCTTGTTAATATTTTATTTAGAATTTTTGCATCTATGTCTTATGATTATAAGGGAAATTGGTCTGTAACTTTTTTCTGTTTTCTATCTTCCTGACTTAGGTATCGATAACATATTTGTGTCATATTAAGAATTTAGTAGGACTCCTCCAGTTTTCCCAAATAGTTTGTAAAGTATTGGAGTCATTTCTTTTTTGAATGTTTGGTAGAATTCACTAGTAAAGCCATCTGAACCTGGAGATTTTTTCTTTTTTTTTCTTTTGGAGAATTTTTCTTAGAGTGTTCCTTGATGAATCGTTCAATTTCTTTTTCTGCCATGGGGATATTTAAGTAGTTTGATTCTTCTTCAGTTAGGCTGAGCAGCTTATATTTTCATAAATATTCATCCATTTCACGGATTGTCAAATGTATGAGCATACAATTGGTCATAATAATTCCTGATTATTGTTTAAATTTCCTCTTCATTGGAAGTAGATTCATCCTTTTTATTTTTGATGCTCATAATTTGGTTTTCTTCTTTCTTTTTTTTATCATATTGACTAAGGGTCTATTAATTTTATTGGTTTTTTGTTCATAAAACCAGCTCTTAGTTTTATTTATTAATTCAATAGTTTTCTTAAATTCAATTTTATTAATCTCTCCTTTGGTTTTCATTATTTCTAATTTATTATTTAATTGGGGATTTTCAATTTGTTCTTTTTCTAGCTTTTTCTGTTGCATGACCAATTTATTGACCTATGATTCCTCTATTTTATATATGTATGGATTCAGGGATATAAAACTTCCCCTGAGAACTGCTTTTGCTGTATCCCACAAGTTTTGGTATGTTGTTTCAATGCTGTCATTCTCAAGTTACTGATTGTTTCTATAATTTCTTGTTTGACCCACTCATTCTTTAGGACTTAGTTATTTAGTTTCCAATTAGTTTTTAGTCTATCCTTCGATGGCCTTTTATTACATCTAATTTTTATTGCATCATGATCTAAGAAGGATGCATTTAATATTTCTGCCTTTCTGTCCTGAATGGCGAGGTTTTATGCCCTAGTACATGGCCAATTTTTGTATATGTGCCATGTGTCAATGAGAGGAAGGTATATTCTTTTTTATTCCCATTCAATTTTCTTCAGAGACCTACCATATCTATCTTCCCTAAGATTTTATTTACCTCCTTAACTTCTTTCTTGTTTATATTGAGGTTAGATTTATCAAGCTCGAAGAGGGGGAGATTGAAGTACCCCACTGGTATGGTTTTGCTATTTGTTTTTCAGTTTCCTATGCAATCATCTTTTTTCTATTCTGCTATGATAACATAGCCTGTTTTATTTCAGAATAAAATAAGTTTTTGTAAATTATATTATTGTAAAAGAAATTAAATAGTTAAGGGTAACATTGCTTTTTTCACCCTTTGTATTTTGTTTTAAAAGAAGAGATTTTTCTAATTAAGCTGCCTGTTTTACCTCGTAGCTAATTAGTTCATGACAACAGCTGAGTAATGCATCAGTTAAAGTACTGGGTCTAGAATAAGGAAGACAAGTTAAAATATAGCCTAAGTTCCTGATTAGCTGTGTAACTCTAAGAAGTCATTTAAAGTCTCAATTTCATTTTTTTCCATCTTTAAAAGAAGGATAATAGCGATGACTAGGTGGCACAGTGAAGAGAGCACCAGCACTGGAGGCAGGAGGATCTGAGCTCAAATCCAACCTCAGACGGTTAACACGTACTAGCCATGTGACCTTGAGCAAGTCACTTAACCCCAATTGTCCTGCATTCCCCCCTCCACAAAAGCAAAAACAAAAAACAACAAAAAAGATAATAGCACATGCTTTGTGAGGATAAAAAAAACAGGGAATGTCCCTTGCAAATTTTAAAGTGCTACATAAATACTTAAATAAATACATAAATATACATAAAAATCATTATTCCCTCCAGATAAGGGTAATGTGTGTCAATAATATCAAATTGGCAACCTATGGCTCCTAGTGTACTACCACAAACTTCAGTCTTTTAGACCTTGGGCATAAAATTTACATCATGATTTGAGTAAGGGATAAGAAGCATGATATAATATCAAGTGTCCCCAGATCACGATCAGATGATAAAACTCTAGGTGCAGCAGTGGACTGAAAACATAACAAATCAACGTGATATGGTAGTCAGAAAAAAAAATGTTCTTGTGATCTTAAGCTACAGGATGTGACAATCCTGCTTCATTCTGAGCTGGTCTAAATGTACCTAGACTATTGTGTTTACTTCGGAGTGGCATACTCAAGAGAAACTAAAACAAGACAAAGAAAAAGAGAGGGAATATATGGGTTTCAGACACCAAGGTAACAGAAACGCTGTATGAAGACCTGCGTTATACTCCTTGTTTCTGCTGAGTTACTGGCCAATATGCCAGCTGTTGCTACACTACTCTAAAACCCTCAGGTTTCAATAGCAGAATACCTACATAATCAATGTAAACTAAAAGAAGTCGGGACGCAGGCCGGGAAGGCGCGGTGGCGGCATGGGGGACAGAGGCCGGGAAGGCGAGGTGTGGCCAGCAGACGCAGGCTTGGAAGGGGTCTGATCAACTTGGAGGGCAAGTCTTCTCACCAACCACAAGGCCCACTACCAGGCCTATCACCAAAGGGCTGGGACTGGAAAGAGCAAGGTAAGAAGCAAATACAAGGATCCCCTGAACTGGACAGTAAACACTCCTGGGGCTAGCACTTCATAGCCCAGAAATCTTTTTTTTAAAAAAGCCCCTTTCAGGACCTCCAAAGATGAGGATGACAGAATGAACCCCACTTGCTCCAAACGCCCCTCTGACCCTGAAAATATAGTAACTCTTGCCCAGGGCAAAACCCTCTACAGTAAAGGCTTGGGATCCTAGAGGAAGGGCGTGGTTAGGACGCTGCCTCAAAATGGGTAGAAAGCAGACTACAAAGACAAAGACTCTGGAGTCCTACTATCCTCAGAGGGAGGAACCAACCTCAGAGGGAGACAAAGTGGACTCCACACCCACAACTGAAACTTCAACAGGGAATGGATCCCAAGCACAGAAGGCTCTCCTAGATGAGATCAAAAGGAACTTTGAAAACAAAATGAGAGAGATAGAAGACAAAATGAATAATTCTCTCAACATGAAAATAGCAGAATTCGAAAAACATTATAATGAGGAAAACATCTCTCTAAAAAGAAAAGTGTACGATATGGAAAAGGAGCTTCAAAAATTAACCAAGGAAAATGATTTGCAAAAACCAGAAGTAAACAAATGGAAACAAATAACTCTATGAGGAACCAAGAAATAGCCAAGCAAAACAAAAATGAAAAATTAGAAAAAGAGGTAAAATACCTCAAAGAAAAAATAACTGACCTGGAAAACAGATCCAGGAGAGATAATCTGAGAATCATAGGCCTACCAGAAAATTATGATGAAAAAAATGAGCATGGACAACATTCTCCAAGAGCTCGTTAAGGAAAACTGCCCTGAGATACTAGAACCTGAGGGGAAAATAGAAATCGAGAGAATCCACTGGACACCTGCTGTAAGAGATCCCAAACTGAAAAATCCTCGAAATGTTGTGGCCAAACTCCATAACTACCAGATAAAAGAGAAAATACTTCAAGCGGCCAGAAAGAAACAATTCAAATATCAAGGGTCTACAGTGAGGATTGCACAGGATTTGTCAGCCTCTACACTGAAAGATCGGAGGCAGTGGAATACAATTTACAGGAAGGCAAAAGAGCTTGGATTACAACCAAGGATCACATACCCAGCGAGACTGAGCATATTCTTCCAGGCAAAGAGATGGTCATTCAATGATATAACAGAGTTCCAGACCTTCTTGATAAAAAAAAAAAAGCCAGAACTCAATGGAAAATTCAACCTCCAATTACGAGATGCAACAGTGACTTAGAAAAGTAAACAAAGAGAACACACACACCCTGCTATTTGATAAGAGCAAACTGGTTATAGACAAGTAGAGGTATGACTATAAAATACACAAAATGACGATTTAAAATAAATCTTGTTAAGGGCTACAAAGGGACTGGGTGAAGTGGAAAAGGGTAAATTATGCCACTCATAGAGGCATAAAAGCTGTATAGCAGAGGAAAAAAAGGGAGGGTGTTGGGAAGCATATGAGCTTTTCCCTCATTGGTTTGTTCTTAATAAGTATGTAAGCTAAAACTAAGAATCTTGAAAAAAATATAATATATGTTGACAACCACTATTCTATATTAATGTGATGACAAGAACCATAAACAATATTGTTATTATTAGTTCTGTATACTTCAAGGTGTCAAATTTTTAAGCAATGAGTTTATGAAAAATATATCTTTTTACTCATGAATTAAGTACTTCAAGTCTCTTTTTGTTCCTTTCAACAGTCACTGTTCAAAAGTTCCAAAGCCATACTTTGGAAGTCTTCTAGAAAAAGAAGTAGCTAGTTTCCACTTGCTGAAAAGAAATGAGTTTTTAGAGGGGAAAACCATAGCTTTTTGTGATAGGTCAGTAAAAGGGCAGAATTCAAATTCTATCCTTAGACACTATGTGATCCTGAAAAAGTCACAACTTTCCTTTTTTTAATTTAAAAAATTTTAAATTAACTTTTTAGTTTTCAACATTTACTTTTATAAGATTTTAAGTTCTAAAATTCCCCCACTTCTTCCTTAGACAACATGCAATCTGACACAGGCTAGACATGTATAATCATATTAAACATATTTCCACATTAGTCATGTTGTTAAAGAAGAATGAGAGCAAAAGGGAAAAACCACAAGACAGAAAAAAAGAGAAAATAGTATGCTTCGATGTGCATTCAGACTTCTTTCTTTGGATGTGGATAGCATCTTCTATCATGACCCTTTCAGAATTTTCTTAGATCACTGCATTGCTGTGAAAAGTGCAGCAAAGTTGTCATCCCGCAATGTTGCTATTACTGCATACAATGTTCTCTTGGCTCTGCTCCCCTCACTCAGTATCTGTTCATATAACTCCCTCCAGGTTTTCCTGAAATCTGCCTGATCATCATTTTTTATGAAATAGTATTCCATTACATTCACATACCACCACTTGTTCAGCCATTCCCAATTGATGGGCACTCCCTCAATTTCCAATTCTTTGCCACCACAAGAAGAACTGCTATAAATATTTTTGTACATATGTGTCCTTTCCCCTTTTTACATTCTCTTTAGGAGTCAGAACTAGTAGTGGTATTGCTGGATCAAAAGGTATGCAGAATTTTAGAGCCCTTTGCTCTCCAGAATGATTGGATCACTAGTAACAATGCATTAGTGTTCCAATTTTCCCACATAATTGCCAACATTTGTCATTTTCCTGTTTTTTCATGTTAGCCAATCTTATAGGTTTCATGTGGTAGCTCAGAGATGTTTCAAGGTGCATTCCAACTACGCAACAGCACTTAACTTTCTGAGCTGCAGTTTCCTCATCTGTAAAGTGATGGATTTGGCTCTGATACTATGGCATAGTGGCTACAGTGCTGGATTTTGAGTCAGGAAAGCCTGAGTTCAAATCCTGTCTCAAATATCTTGTTCAAGACACATTAACCTGTTATCTTCAGTTTTGTCATATGTAAAATGGGAATAAGAGAGCCTCACAGGGTTATTGTGAGAATAAAATGAAATTTTATATATATATTTCAAATCACTCCTAGGGACAGAAAATATTAATTCCCTAAGGTGGCAGAGAATTAATTTTGACTATAGATGGTTTGTTTGATAAGATTAAAGTTCAGGAAATATAAATTTTAGAAATTCAAAGTTAGGCATGCATAAGAAGATTGCATGAGGTGAAGTCAGAAAGAATATTGAGTAAATTATGCAACTTCCTCCTTTCTAACTGCTGCAGTGAAGATATGACTTTGATGCTCTCCTTTACCTATTACCAAGACTAGGAAGAAAAAAAAAGAATTAAAAAAATAATACTAGGAAGGAGAAAGATTCCAAAGTATAACTACTTCGCTATTATCCAAGGCTTGCTTGTCTTATTTATGGTCTTATGTCTCTGATTTGTCCCTTTCCTCTTTTTTCAGATTTAATCTTTTCTACAGGATGGTTAAAGAACTGAAAACAAAATTCTGTTAAATTTGCTCTAAGCAAGTCTAAAGCCTACAATAACTACTTTTAATGCCTTTTGAGTAATGACCATTCTGCAAAAAAAAGAAATATTAAGCATCAATAGGGTAAGGCATATAAAAATCAAAACTAAATAATCCCTGCTTTCACTTTATCAAGGGAGACAGCATGTACACATAGAAACACATAGAAAATAGAAGCTGACTTTGAAAGAATGTACAAGAAGCCTGGAATGGTAAATAGAAACCAGGTTGTAAAGGGCTTCTGACTTCCAAAAACAGTATTTTAGTTTGTAAAGTAGTGGAGTGTACATGATCAGACCTGTGTTTCTGTAACATCACTTTGGCTGTTGTGTGGAATGGGGAGAGGCTTGATGTAGGAAGAACAAAAAGCACAATTGGGTAGGAAGTTGAAAATAAGTGGTTAAAAGTGAGTTTAGTGGCTATCTATTATTTTTATTCCATCTATCCCTGTCACATATTAGTTATGAAATTACCAGATTATACCTTAAGATTATTATGATTATACTACTTTAAACAGAGACATTCAAACTCTAAAGAGAGGCAGCTCGATGGTATAGTAGAGCACCAGGCCTAGAGTCAGGAAGACTTGAATTCAGTCTCAGACACTTACTAGCTGTGTGAGCTTGGGTAAGTCACTTCACTTCACTTCACTTCTGTCTAAGTTTCCTCAGATGTATAATGGGGATAATAATAGTACAGTATAGATAATAATAGTACAGGGCTGTTGTGAGGATCAAAATTAACAAACATCTGTAAAGTACTGAGCACAGTGCATGGCACATAATAAGTACCTAATACGTGTTTACTCCCCCTTCCCTTTTCTAATGGTAATTTCCAAATGGTGCAAATCCAAAAAAGTGCTCATAAGATTCATTAAAAGTCTGTCATAAATGTACTCATGTAGCATGAAGAGCTTCCCACTTTGATTTGGTTCAATTCTTTAATGCGTAGGCATTTTGATGATACTTATACAGTTGAAGAATACATCATGTATATTATGTTTACTAATAAATCTAAATTTCTTCAGTATAGTAGCTGAAAGGAAATTGTTATTTTACTATAACATTTCACAAGCTTGCAAATATTAATTAGTTAGCAAGAACACTCTGGAAACTTTAACTGCCAAATGTGAAGCAAGAATACCTATCTGATAGTATTCCTCTTATTTTCGTCAAGTACTTTACATGAAAATAGGAATTCTTACTTTGCTATGGTTGGGTTCGCACATAATCTTGATAAATCATGATTAAAGTCAATGACAACTATTAGAAAATGTTTCCAAATGTTTACTACATATTTAGGGATTCTATACCATACATCTTTCAGGGAATCTTTTAAAAATTATATTTCCATTCCACTTAACATCATTATTTACCTACCCTTTTCTTAACATGGCATTCCAAAACATCTGTTCTGATGTTTTTTTTTTCCGAATCTGCCCTGGGAATTGATGATTCTTCCCTAACAGTTGATAGTGCAAATGGCTGACCAGGGGATCGTGTCTGATTAGGTGGTGGCATCTAAATAAAAAATGAAATTGCTGAGGTTTTTTCAAACATTGGGAAAATTCTGATAATGCACAAATGATAAACATAATGATCAAATGCTGACTTATAAAACACCAAAAAAAATTTTTTTTTTAAGCAATTGGGGTTAAGTAACTTGCTCAAGGTTACCCGGCCAGTTATTTCTGGGCGTGGTGCTGAGTGTCTGAGCCCGGGATTCGATCTCCAGGTCGTCCCAACACTGGAGCCGGTGCTATTACTCGCTGAGCCACCTGGCCGCCCCTAAGCAATTGGGGTTAAGTAACTTGCTCAAGGTTACACGGCCAGGTGTTTCTGGGTGGGTGCTAAGTGTCTGAGCCCGGGATTCGATCTCCAGGTCTTCTCAACAGTGGAGCCGGTGCTCTTACTTGCTGTGCTACCTGGCCGCCCCAACACCGAAATTATTTTGACCACTTTTTTTTTTGTTCACATATACTCACCAGTCATATAAGCTCACTACTAAGCAAATCTTACACTAAAATTTTCAATACTTCATACTATCTATCCTTGGAGATAATTTCGCATTTTTCAACAACCCAAGAGAATCACATAAATTGCTTTTCTCCAGTGGTTATTATTTCTTCTGCATTGTAAACACAGCTGCTCAATTTCCTGTTATGTTTAAAATGTCAAATTGTAAGCTAATACTTAATTAATATTAAGTATAAGGATAAGGGGGTGTCCCTATTCCTCGACTCCCCCCAGCTCGCAGCCTGTCATTGAGGTCCTGCGGCTGAATGGCCAGGAGGGAAAGAAAGGCGGAGGAGGGAACGAAGAACTGGAAGTGGGGGTCGGAGAGGTAGCAGGAAAAAATGGGGGTCCGGCGCTTTTGGAGGAGGATACACTGCGCTCACCCACCTGTCCCAGGCCTTGCCGGGCCTACCCGGCTGTGGCTGAGTGTCCCTCTTGATCCTGAGCCAGCTGCGGTCCTATCCCTTCCCTTCTCCTCCTTTTCCCTCGTTTCCAGGCCCCGCCCTGGTCCTCCTTCCCTCCTCCCACCTCTCCCTGCCCACTCGAGCTCTAGAAAGCAGAGGCCGCCAGGCAGAACTAGTCGCAGCCCGCGGCTGCTGCTCCTCCTCCTCGCTCACCTGCAACTTCACAGCCAAAGCCTTCTCGCGCTTCCTCCTTTCGTCGACTTACTTCCTCCTCTCGAGGCGGGACTTCCGGTCTCGAGCGGGGATGGAGAAAAGGCCCAGCGGAGAGGGAAGGGCTGAGCCTAGCCACGCCCCCTTTTTACTCTTCCTCCTTGCTTCTCCTACCTACTGTACTACCAGGTGCTGTTTGTTGTGTGGGGAGGCTTCAGACTGTTTGCACCTAGTTAAGAAGTAAAAAAAAAAAGCAGTCAAGAAACCTCTGCACAAGTATTACGTGAGTGCAGTTGTAAAATCCCATCCCGTCGGATTGGAAGCTCTTTGAGGGCAGGCACTGCCTTTGGTGGCTGTATCCCTGGCTCTTGGCACAGTGGTCTGCTCGTCTTGGGAGTTTAATAATGTTTATTGCCCAAATGTTGATTGATTGCAGTCAGCTTCGTGTATCCTATTAGATTTTTAGTCCTTTGAGGGCAGAGGGCTCTTTGGCCTCTCTTTGCATCCCCGTGCTAAGCCCTGGGTCTATGAGGAAAGGCGAAAGACAGTTTCTCCTGTGTAGGAGCTTACAGTCTAATGGTGAAGACAACAAGTAAACAATAATATAAACAATTATATATAATTTATATACTGGATAAATTGGAAATACCCAACAGAAGATTGTTGTTTTGTTTTGTTTTTAGAATAAGCAGATAAGCTATAGAAATTCTTAAAAAAAAAGCTTTAATTTTGATTTTAAAATAAATGGAAATTCTTCGTCTTTCTTTCAAGTCGAGCAGGGACATGGTTTCTGTATACAGGTTATTCTTTGGGGAACAAAGCCAGCATGGATATATCTATGTGAAAGCATAGAGTTAAAGGAGAGCTGAATGGGAATGCTTATGCTAAAGGAATTTTCATAGTTAAGGACCTAGTGCACTTCAAGAGCACCACAACATATAGTATGGGAATTTGGGGGACTTTTTCAAATTGTTCAGGATTGTGGGGTAAACATCAGATACTGTGTCCAGACCGAGACAAGTGGGACTCATCTTTGGGTCAAGCAGATCTCCCATTTCTAAATTGTAGGACTAACGTACCTGTTTGCCATCAGGTGGAATAGCAAAACTATATTTCCTGGCACAATGACATGAATGTTAATCATAGACATGGCAGGTACCCAAAACAAAATTGGTTTGGACACTCACAGAGAGGAAACCTGGAAATCTGGAAAATCTTCCATGGGCCCCAAGAACAATGGTTTTTGCTATTTTTGCTCCTAATGGGACATACTTGATCAAGATTGACCACAGCTTTGTATGTGCTTTTTAAGGAGGGAGATATGCATTCATGTGGGGAAATAATAGCAATGTAAATATCACCAAAACTGATAAGCATTACAATGTCACATGTGTTAATTGTAAGGTTTTTGAATGTCATGATAATACTTCTTTGGGACAATTGCTATTTGTTATAAGAAGATCTAGTATGGTAATGATACTTGTAGAGAGTGAGCATTGGTTTCACTGTCATGCTAATCATTCTGTTGCTCAGAAACTACTGGGTTTCAATGAAAAAAAAAGAGATGTATTTCCTGTATTGTTGTTGGGATAATTGCTTCCATTACTTCTATAGTGAGCAGTGTTGCCATGACTATGTCCATTAGCACCGTACAAAATCAGATAGTGCAAGCTCAATTTTTACATGAATTGTCTTTCAATGTTTCATGTAGATTTTTGTTATAATCAGAAATCAGCAAGAGTTTTTATAAAGCAATAACTCAGCTTAGAGATGACTCAATTGCTATAGCTGAGGAGATTGAATTAATGCAAGTGAGACAAAGGTTAATATGTGATTATATATATATATATATATATATATATGTCTGTATGGTAAAGAAACAATATAATTAATCAGAATATAACATAACTCAAATTAGAAATCGTTTTAATGGGCTATGGTGTCACAGTAACACATCTCTCGACATAAATGATTTAGAGAATTTGGCTCGCCTCATGGACCAATAAAGTCAGCAGTCACTACTACAAAATTTGGAGGCAAAAAACATTTTTGATTGGATAAAGAGAGCTCATGGAATATTACCTGGACAAAGACATCAAATAATAACCTTCCTAGGAAGAAGGGAGTATTACTTGTTTTATATACTTGTTTACCCATCCTTATTTCCTGTTTTTCTCATTATCATTCAACAAGTGGTATACAATGTCCAATTGCATGATTCTGCCTGCAGCCTTTTAAAATAATAAATGCGGGAGATGTAGAGAATTTTCAGGAGTTCCCTGGCTCTGCTAATGAAATGTTCCCCTCCCCTTAAAGGTTACAGGGCAGATAAGCAGGAGGATGTATAACCTTGTTTGGATGTAGAGAACTTTTGGGGTCCCTTCGCCCCACTAAAGGAATATTCCCCTGCCCTATACAATTACTTGCAAGGTTACAGGGTAGATAAGCAAGAGCGTGTGTAATCTTTTTCATTTATGCCTCTGGATATGGTCCTGTGATATAATCCTAATAGATAACTAACTTTAAGCAAGGGTAAATAGTAAACAAGATCAAAGGAGGGTCCTTGCACATTGTCTACATTCTTTTGGGTCACATAGACTCTTGGGGGACATATAAATTCTGTGAGCCCCTTGCATCTTTGGCTCTGTATGAAATGGTCTGTAATAAGCAGACTATTGATTACACCCCGTCTCATTATTCTCACCACTCACTAGTACACCAACTGCACTGGCTGCAATACCTTCAACCAAGTGCTGTTGTAAAAATAAAAGGAGTTTGTAAAGTATTTTGCAAACTTTAAAGCACTATAAATTGTTAACTTCTACGCAAATCCAATGAAAATTTACTCACTGCATTCTGGGGGATCCATTTTATTGATAACTAAAATTGTTAGGATTTTTTTTTCTTTATTTGAGTTGAAATTTGCCTTCCTGGATTTTTCACATGATTATTCACTTAGTAGAAAATCAGCTCCAAGTTGATTTTATTGTGTTTTACACACTTTTTTTTTGACCAGATATGATTTCATTAGTAGATATTTCTAGATAGTAGATATTTCTCCTCCTGGTAAGAAGACATCCTTCACTAATAGAAACCTGAAATTGCTCTATGATTAAAAGTTATAAAGTATTGCTTGGGAGCACCAAGAGGTTATATCACTTGATTAGGTATGGTAGCAACAGTATCTGACTGGTAGCCTAGTCTATCCTCACTCCCAAAAGAACTAAATTAAAACAAACTGGTGTATAGAGTATCTGAAAGTATCTGAAAAGTAGCATAGTGGATACATTCATGTTAGAGTTTGGGGAATGGTTTATGGTCAAGTTGAAATTAGCATTGGTGGAGGCAAGAATTTTCATCAATCAGTCACCAACTAATTCAGTTGACTTAAAAAGGTACCTGACACCATTCATGAGGGGTGCTCAAAAGTGATTATCCTCATTTTTTAGGTAAATACCTGCAAGGTCAAGAACTAGGTAACTCATGTATCCTATTCCTGTTGCCAGGTTCATCCAAATCATCTTGGTTGGTACCTTAGAGAATCATCAAATCCTTCAAATTTCTCACAGGGCAGGATGAGGATCTCAACTGGGTTACTTTGGTATCAGATGGTTTAAAAAAATCTTCCTGGTAGAGAGTCATTTCAGAAATTATTTCTAAATATTAAGTATGAAAAGAAATTACTACAAAAACAAGCTCCTAAGAGTCTATATGGCACAGTAGATAAAGAGCTAGTCTCATAATCATAAACTCTTGGGTTTAAGACCTTCCTTTCACATTATTTGCTGTGTGACCCTGGGCACGTGACAATCTTTGAGTTCGACCAGGAAACTCTTTAAGATTATAAGTTTCAGAGCAGGTGTCAGCCTTCATTGGCAAAGGATGTAATTCTCTGTGAGTTCCCTACATTGATGTTGTCTAAAAAGTAAAACACACTATCCCTGGTAAAATTCTTATCTTATCTTAGAAATAGTTTAAATATGACTACTTTGAGTTTTGTTATGCATTTGAATTTCATTTCCCAAGTGTTTTCTCCCAAATTGATATTGTGCCAACCACAAAAATCCTTCAAAGATATAGGATGTATCCATGAAAAATGAGAGAAACTTCAAGCTTGTAAGCACAACACATCAGCTAGTTTCTCACAAGCCATGAATCCTTTCCAAAAAAATCCCAAAGAGCAGATTTATTGACATTTTGGTCTGAATAGGGGATTCTTCCAATAGTTGAACAAAAAGCTCCCATAGAAGAAATTGGTGCTAAGCACACTTTAATTCTGATTGTTTTGTTGTTACTATCTATTGCATCGTTGATGTAATCATTTCTCTATATTCTTTCCCCAGTCCTAGGTAGTTAAAATGAACAAGATTAATCCTAAAGAAAAGATATGAAAAGGCACCTTCCCTTCCCCTAATTTCATTACAGAGGAGGAGGACCTTGGGTATAGAATACTGTAGAATTTTTCCATATATTGATCTTTTCCTAAACTTTTCCTACATTTTATTATAAATGATATTTCTCTGGAGGGAGAAATATTATACCTATATTATATATAAGTAATATAAAAATAAAATCAATAAAATTTAATTAAATTATATTAAAATAGAAGGTGATTCAGATCAACAAACCAAATGAACCAATTCTGACTTAATACCTTTTTGTGACACTTTTGGGAACATAAGTAAAAGGAGCTCATCTTCAAAGAGCTAGTTGGGGAAACATAAGTGAAAGTCAATTACAAAATACAAGAACACAGTAAAAGTGTCATCACATGATTAGTTGCTAAGAGAACTGTTCAGGTAACAGTTTGTATAGGAGTTTTAAGGGAGGAGAAATAATTTCTAACTAGGGCTTTCAGGTGAAACTTTATGCAGAGAATGCAATTTGAACCAGGAGTTGAAGAGTGGGTAGACTGACAAGAGCAAAAACCCAGAGATGAGAAGTCTTTGATTATGGAATGAAATAGCTATGGTGGGCCAAGGTTGGGAGCCTTGCCTTCCTGGAGCAGAGCTGAGAGAATGTGGGGGCCCTGCTATCACACAGCAGGGTCGAGAGAGTTATCTACCCAGAGGCTGTGAGAGAGGGTGAGTTAAAAGAGAGATGGGGATTCAAAAATGGTGGAAAATAGAGTCTCCTTTATTGTCTTGAGTGCAGGCATTTTATAGGACACTTCCTAATGGCTCCCCCCTGTGGACACTGCACACTACAGTGTTCCTAGGCCAGGGTAAAACACCACACTCATCTCGAGGATCCCAATCTCACACCTGCATGCTTGAACTCTTCCCTGGGGGATGGGGAACCGATCCAGGCCTGGCAGCAAGCCCTTTGCCTGAGGGGTCTTATTAAGCCATCAGAGTCAGAGTCTCACTAGCCTGTGATCCTCAACAACTCCCCCTTTTTTCTGTTGCAAGTGTGGGTGATGCAGGTCAGTGGTGACTTCATGCAAAGCATGAGTCCAACACTGGCAATATAGAAAACCATGCAAAGTGCAAAAAGGCACAATGTCATCAGGTGAAAGTGACATATATAACCACAAATCCAATGGTCTTGGTCTCTATCTGCAGAGAGGTAATGGATATTGCAAGAACCATGGAAGACACAATAGTAGGTGTAAGCAATACACAAAATATACTTCTTTCATTCTCTCCACTAGAATAAACATTCAATCATAAGTACTACCAAATGACCTAACACTACTTGGACGGTAAAAGGAGTTTGAATTACAAATTTGAATTACAACCTTCCCAACAATAGTGTGATTCATACAAGTTGACATAGGAAACAGGTGACATTCCATAATGTTCTCTGTGGTGAGGTAAGCAAATTGGTGGAAAAGACAAACAGCGAAATGGGTGTCAATGGTACTGTTTGTATGTGTATGTCCTTGATGATTACTTACAACTGTCAGTGGCTGCAACAGCTTTTCATAAGTCTCACTGTGTTCGTTTTTGTTCTTGATCACCCTCTGCTGTGCTTATCTTGATGTTGGCTCATGTAATAAGAATGTAAATTTTAAAGATCTTCCCTGCCCCTAGGCTA
>NW_027186473.1:65645132-65690994 GCF_028583685.1 Petaurus breviceps papuanus | reverse complement strand
CTGAGCTGAGAGCGGGAATGGTGAGCTGCCTGCATCAGGACCTGGGCAGAGGCCAGGAGCGGCTGCTGCCTGCAGGAGGAGAAGGAGCCCAGGAGTTCGGAATTCAGCCACAGGAAAAGATAAGACCTGAGCAGCAAAGCAGGGGCACTGAGTGTGTTTCCTGGCTGCATCCCACAGTTTGGGACCCAGGGGGAGGATGGACTTGTGACTATGGTGGGTGTAATGAAGTGCCTTGGATCCCCAGGGACCCCACCTTGTCGGTTTTGTTGCCCAGCCCCCTCTCTGTGCTTGGAGGCAGGGGCTGGAGCTGTGTGAGGGGAAGGATACCCCTCCCCCCCCCAGAGAACTTTATTTGAACTCTTGTTTTGAATTGAGGTAATAATGCTATGTACTTTGTGTTTGTTTAAGGCCCAGTGGCCACTTTGGTAACTTTAGTTCTGTACCTTGAAAATGTGACCTAAGAGATGTTTAGTGCTAATTCAAAAGTAAATTGTCTATGCTATGGGCATGAAAGATCTTGGGGCCGAATGTAATAAGAATGTAAATTTTAAAGATCTTCCCTGCCCCTAGGCTAATGTGCACCTGAAGCCTGGGGTGGGAGGCTTGTTTTTCAGTAGATACTTCTTGATTGGCCAGTGAGTCAATAAGGTTGTTACATTCTCTGAGCCAGGAGAAGGCTATATAAGCCCTGATGTGTAGCTTTGTTTTGGGACTCACTTTGAGAAGTGTTCTGTGATTTGATCTGAATTCTGGGAAGCCATTGTTGAGAGTCCCCCGGCTTTGAAAAACCCAGATGTGGAAACCCAGATGTTGCCTGGGCATGGATGTAATGGTTGGACAGTTTGGAAAGCTGTCTACTTGATCTGTTAATGTTTTGATAATTCTGTCTTTATATTTTGAAGTTTGGAGTGCTGACCTTTTTCCCCTGAACAAGGTAAACGATATATGTCTGACTGATTAAAGTAAGCTTGTTAACCCATTTTGAGTTGCTTTCCTTTAACAAAGCAGATCCAAGAACCTGTGGTAACTGCAAACCCTGAGGACGCTTGGGGTGCTTGCTGCTACAGCTCATTCAGGGTGAGTGATATTAGCAGGACTACTCAGCTCTTCACTCTCAAGTGGGTTATTCTGTTATAGGGGTGTCATTTGTCTCTGGAAGGACGTCAGTGGTGTGTCTGTTGTGTAAGATGCATTCTTGCAAGGCTCTGTAAACACTTGGACATGCCATTGTGGGATCTAGATTGAAGCGGCTTCATCACCAGGGGAAATACAAACATACCCTTTCCCCCAAGTAATTATTATCCCAAGCCTCTTCCATGCGTTTGTGGCCAGGTCTTTCCATATTTGGTCTAATACACCTGTATTTGTTCCACCCCTCTCTCCCCCTTTTTTCTGTTTTTGAAAAAAACTTTACCACAGGGAGGATAATAAGTTACATCCATCCCTTTTAGGCAATGCTGATTAGTGGAGGAGCAATAAGGACAACACAAATAGAGGGCAATTTTTAGGGATCTGTGTAGCTTATTCCTTTGGAATTGTTGAAGAACAGAAATGAAGAATGAGCTTCACTATGAGTTACATAAGTATAAGTTGTGACCTCTTTCCTATGAGGGTTTGTAATTTTTAGGTAAATTTTGTATTCTGTGTGTGTTTAAGCTTAGCAGTATCAGTATGTTGGCAAATATACATTAAATTTTTGCTGTCAGACACAATATCAAGAGGTGCAGTTTGAGCAGAAGTAGAGTGAGTATTAATGACTTTATCATTATTAGAATTAGTATAGTAGGTGAGGTGGAGCCAAGATGGAGGAACAGAAACAGTAACTTTTCTAAGCTACTCCATGAATCCCATCACTAAACTTTAAAAAGTGAATATGAATGGATTTTGGAGTGTTAGAATATACTGGGAGATGGAGCATGGCAGAATCCAGCCCAGGAAAATGCCCACGTCAGTCTGGGCAGGGGGAGTGCAGCTGCACCAGCATGGACCAGAGAGCAAACTACAGCAGAGTGAGAAGGAGCTCCAGAAAGTGGACTCACCCACCCCAAGGGCTATTTGCAGCAGTCTCACCAGCACAGGATGGAGGATCCATTGGAGCTGGATAAGAGAAAGCTCAGGGCCCATAGCAGAGACAGCAGCTTCTCCTGGGGCTATCAGCCCATAGCCTGGAAGTTTAAAAATCACCTACTTGATTTTCCAGAAACCAAGATGACAAAATAAACTCTAGCTGCTCTCATTCCCCCTCTCTGACCTAGAAAACCCAGAGACATATGTCCCACTTAGAGTAAAATCCTGAAAAAGCAGAAATAGCCTCAGGCTTAGGAGTCACTGAAAAAGGCTGCAACTGAGGCAGTAAGGAGTCTAAAGTGAAGGATGGGAGGGGTCCCAACAAGCCCCACCTCAGCTGAACAACAAGAGCTCCCAAAGCCCAGGGGGGTGGAACCAGCAAGCCTAACAACTCAAGAGGAAGTGGACCTTACCACTACCAGGGGAATCTGCAGACACCAGCACTGCCAGCCACCAACTGCTGAGCCTGCCTGAGCTGTAGCCCAGGGGCATAGAGGCAGAAATCTTAAGTGGCCAGACCACTCCTCCCCCACAGGTTATTCTGTGAGCCTCAGGATAATTCAGGGGAAACCCTGAGAATTCTGGCCTTGGCCTGAGTCGAAACACCCAGAGGCTACAGCACACAAAGTCAACAACCAGACCCTTAGCTCCCAGCCTAAGAAATTGGAAATAGGAAATCACAATGGGAAAGAAGGAAGCTGAGAAGGAGAAGGGAAATGCAAGAAAATCGATCTTAACTTATAGCGAGGAAGAACAACCAAATACAGAGGACAACATGGACTCTATTCACACCTGAGGCCACAGAAGGAAATATGAACTTGTCTCAAGCCCAAAAAGCATTCTTGGAGGAGCTCAAAAAAGATTTTAAAAGCCAAATTAGAGAGGAAGAAGATGAATTTAAATCTACAGTGACCAAATTGGAAAAAAAGTTTCACTGAAGAAAATAAATCCTTAAAAAGTAAAATTTGTGAACTGGGACAGGAGGTTCAAAATCTAACTGGAGAAAATACCTCCCTAAAAAGAAACCTTCAAAAACCAACCAAAGAAAATAATTCACAAAAAATTAGAATCAGTCAAATGGAAGCTCAGGATTCTATGATGCACCAAGAATCAATGAAGCAAAACATGAAGATTGAAAAATTTGAAGAAAGTGTAAAATATCTCACTAGAAAAACAACAGAACAGATCCAGGAGAGATAACCTAAGTATTATTGGTCTACCAGAAAGCCATGATGAAAAAAGCCACCTGGACAACCCCTCCTAAGAGATTGTCAAAGAAAATTGTCCTGAAGTTCTAGAATCAGAAGGTAAAATAGTTATTGAAAGAATTCACTGAACTCCTCCTGAAAGAGATCCCAAATTGAAAACTCCAAGAAATATAGCAGCCAAATTCCAGAATTACAAGGTTTCTCCTTAGAAAATACTGCAAACAGCCAAAAAGAAACAATTCAAATATTGTGGAACTAAAGTCAGGATTACACAGGACCTAGCAGCTTCTACATTAAGAGACTGGAGGCATTGGAATTTGATGTTTAATAAGGCAAAAGAGCTAGGAATGCAACCAAGGATCAACTATCCAACAAAACTGAGCATAAACTTTCAGGCAAGGAGATTGTCATTTAATGAAATAAGGGACTTCTGGACTTTCCTGATGAAAAAGTTTGATCTCCAATTACAAGACTCAAGAAAGACATAAAAAGGTAAACAAGGAAAACACACACACACACATACACATTCATGCATACATGCACATAACTTGGGATGCAAAAAGAGCAAACTGTTTATGTCCCTATATAAGAAGCTGACACCTGTCATTATTGAAATTTATATGATTATCATGACAATTAAAAGGGATATACAAAAATAGAGGGTATGGGTATAAATGGACTAATCTGATGATAAAAAAAGAAAACCTTATTAAGGGGTTCAAAGAGACTGAAATGGGATAAAAGGAAAAGATGAGGAAGAAAATGGTAAATTATGCCACACGAAGAAGCATAAAAACATAACTATAGTAGAGGGGAAGGAGAGAGGGAAATGAACAACATATGAACATTGTTCTCATTGGTTCTGGTTCAAAGAGGGATCAACATTATCAGTTAAGTTTAAGATTCTAATGTGGGTCAAGATGGCGGAGTAGAAGCAAGACCTCCCCACTGTTCCAGCTTCCACCTTCCCCAATCCATGTAAAAAGAAAACTCTAAACAAACTTTGAAGTTGCAGAACCCACAAAATGACACAGATAAGCTAACCACCCGCTGAGGACAGCCCGGCAGGCTGGCAGGAATTAGCCAGCTCAGTGCTCTGGGAGCCAAGCTCAGCCCGATGCCAGGGCTTTAGCCCCAGGGCGGGCCTGACCAGCCACTGGCTGCAGGTACTCCACATCAGCAGCAGCTGTGGCCATTTCCAGATTTATCAACGCATAGATGCAAAGGACATAGTGAGAGGTCAGTGCAGTCTGGATTTTGGGACCCAGTAAATGGGAGTGTGTGGATTTTGTCCATGGGACGAGAAGCTGCTGAGATGCCAGCACAGCCATCCAGCACCATGTGGCAGCTTCAGCTCCTAGCCTGCAGAGTGTAGGGGACCGAGCACGAGTCTGAGGGGTAATCACTCTTGCTTTAACCTTCTTCCATCTGGACTGCAGTCTAGGGCGGAGGTCCTGGGGTGTGTGTCCAGCTTTCCAAAGAGTGTGGAGATCTTAGAGAGGGCACCCATCTAATACCTCTGGCAGCTGAGAAAACCCCAGCATTTGGGATGAAAGCTCCCCTGTCTGGTGGCAGAGTCCTACTGTGGCAAAAAGTCCAGGTGTCAAGTGACTGAGGGGCGACATGACCAGGCAAAGGAAACAAAGCAGACAGAAGATTCCAACATTACACTCCTATTTTGGGGACAAAAAGGAGCAAAGCATGGAACAGGAGGAAGACAGTGAAGTCAGAACTCCTACACCGAAAGCTTCAAAGGAAAATACGAGCTGGTTACAGGCCACAGAGGACCTTAAGAAGCAGATAAGAGAAGTGGAGGAAAAATTGGGAAGAGAAATGAGAACAATGCAAGAAAATTATGAAATAAGACTCAACAGCCTGTCTGAGGAAAATAATACCTTAAAAAATAGACTAACTCAAATGGCAAAAGAGACTCAAAAAGGCAATGAGGAGAAGAATGCCTTAAAAATCTGAATTTGCCAGATGGGAAAAGAATCTCAAAAGCTCAATGAGGAGAATCATGGCTTCAGAATTAGATTGGAGCAAATGGAATTTAATGATTTTATGAGAAATCAAGATGCTGTTAAACAGATCCAAACAAATGAAAGAATAGAAGGCAATGAGAAATATCTCATGGGAAAAACCACTGACCTGGAAAATAGATCCAGGAGAGATAATTTAAAAATTATTGGACTACCTGAAAGCTATGATCAAAGTAAGAACCTAGAAATCATCCTCCAGGAAGTTCTCAAAAAAAAAAACTGCCCTGATATTTTAGAACCAGAGGGCAAAAGAAAGGTTGAAAGAATCCACCCATCACTTCCTGAAAAAGATCCTAAAAAGAAAACTCCTAGGAATATTATAGCCAGGTTCTGGAATTCCTAGATTAAGGAGAGAATATTACAAGCAGCCAGGAAGAAACTATTTGAATATTGTGGAAACACAATCAGGATAACCCAGGATCTGGCAGCTTCTACACTGAGGGATCGAAGGGCTTGGAATATGATGTTCTGGAGGTCAAAGAAGCTGGGATTAAAACCAAGAGTCACCTACCCAGCAAAACTGAGTATCATGTTTCAGGGGAAAATATGGTCATTCAGTGAAATAGAGGACTTTCAAGCATTCTTGCTGAAAAAAACCAGAGTTGAATAGAAAATTTGACATTCCTATACAAGAAGCAAGAGAATCATGATTGCCTCATTCAAATGCCTCATCAAATGGGATGATTTAATCAAGAGTCCAAGGGAGGTTCCCAGAGCCGGTGCCTCAAGGACTCAAAAAGAGCTTGAGTGGGCTCCCAGAAGCCATACCTCATCATTCCTCCCTCAAACAAATGGGACCAAATAACTTTGGAGTAAAGGACAAAGGTCTCAGCTTCTGAAAGTGCTTCCTACTGGCAAGGGGTGTAGAGCTGTCCCTGCCTCTCTGGGTCCCATTCAAGGGGATCAGACTTCATATTCAAGGGATCAGACTCCAGAACATGGATGATGCCAGGTCCAGTGGCCTGGAGAACTTGGATTCAGTCTGAGAATTGCATAGCCTTAGTGGTCATCCAGAGATTGATGGCTTGAACCCTGGAGGAGGCAAACTTGGCAAAAGGGTTAAGCAAACAAAAGCCAAACAGACCCCCCCCCAAAAAAAATAGAAGAAAAACAATTTCCCTGGTAAGAATTAAAGATGACTGTGGCAAGGCCAAAACATTGTCAGATATCCCTTTCCTTTCTAAATTGCTCCATGGACATTTAGCACATGGAAAGCAATAGCAGCACAGGATCTAATAGTTTTCCAAAACAGGTAACAACTCCCAAAGCTTGTTATCTCCTTCCATCATCATAGAGAGTAAAAGATTTCTTCTAGATTGGGTAAAGCTGGAGTGGTGGTCAATTTAGTTTTCAAATTCTCAGAAGCTTTCATCTGGTGGTCTGGACCTTGAGTAGCAATTGATGGTTGCAGTCCCTCCCAGGCTTTGGGTTTAATTGGATATAAACCACTCTGGAGGAACTCTTTAGGATCTAGGAGTCAAGCAAATGCTGGCATGGCCGAAGTAGCTCACCCAGGAATTTCCTGATCTCAACTATTGACTCAACTATCTTCCACACTTCTGAGGGAACATGGGGAAATCTGGGAGGCTTAACTAGAGAAAACTGGCTTCCCAATTTCACCAACAGTTCCCTTCCCAACAAGGGGACAGGATAAGAAGAGAGCATAATGAAAGAGTGTTCAAATAACAGATCCTCAAGTGCCAGGAGACTGGGTATATCTGGAGACATCCCATAGTTTCCCCTTCCATGCCCCTGACCTGACTGGTTAAAGGGAGGGTAGAACCAATTGGTTAGAACAGAGAACTTAGCCAAAATGAAGTGAATAACCTTATCTTTAACATCAATGTTTGCCAAGAGTTCAGCAAGGGAAATGGAGAAGGTGGGAGCACTGCCAAACCCCAGGCTTCCCCATCATTCTGAGTCTTGAGAATACTGGAGCATAGGGTACAGGCTGGTGGCTCTATCACTTTTACCTCAGTGACCATCCTTCCTCCAGTGTCCCTCCTGATCACATGGGCACAGTTCTAGAGGTGTTGGTTCTTGGGGCTCCCTCTGGGGGTGCCCTGGAGGGGTACTCCTTGGACCAGTGACCCTTCTTGTGGCGTCTAAAGCAATGTTTTCCCACTGCCAAAGTCTCTGGGCTTCCTCCAAGGGGGCGCCTTGGAGGGGCACTCCTTGGACCAGTGACCCTGCTTGTGACATCTAAAGCAGGTTTCCCCACTGCCTGAGTGACTGGGCTTCTTCCAAGGGGGTCCCCTGGAGAGACTTTTCCTGGACAAGGCAGCAGCCAAGAATCAAGCATGTTTTCTGTCTCTGGTTAATTCCCTGGGTTCTTTCTCCTCTGCTGCAACCAGGTGTCTGTAATTAAAGACTCCAAAGGCCATCTCCAGTAATTTGGCCTGAGGTGTTTGGGATCCCACTGCCAATTTCTGCAGTTTCCTCCTACTATCTGGGGCAGACTGACTAATAAAATACATGTTAAGGATTGCTGCCCCTTACATAGAGTCAGGATCTAAATTTGTATACTTTTTAATAGCTTCAACAAGTCTGTCTAGGAAAAGGGCAGGGTCTTCTTGATTTGTCTGAGAAATTTCTCTATTTTTCTGATAATTTGCTTGCTTTTGAAATGCAATTCTTAGGCCTTCTAAACAGGCAAAGTACCATATGGTCTCTCTTCTCCCTGTCCTCCCGGATATGGTAGTCCTATCCTGAGTCACTAGTGGGAACAACAACTGTTCCTGGAGGGTATTTTCTGGGGTCATTGCTAGTCAAACTTTTTGGGCTTATTCCCAGATTCTCCTCTTCTCCTCAGTGGAAAAACAGGTAGAGAAGAGGATATGCAAATCACCCCCCAGGAAAGCTCAAATTGCAGGGATAAGTCCCGAAAGCCTTCAGTAAACTTTGTTGGATTTTCGGAGAATTTACCCAACTTTTCTTTAATTTAATTGAGATATGAAATGGAGAATGGGAAGTACACTCTACTTGTCCCACCTGACAAGAGAGATGCTTCACTTAAGGGAAAAAAAAAACCTTGAAGGATGTATGGGGACAGGGGCTTGGGAAGGGAGATTGGAAGTCCCACTTTCTGTGAGAGAGTGTTTGGGGTGCTGGCCGACCTGGATAAGACTGCAAATCTGGGGGACCCAGCTGGCAAGAGGGAAGGTCAGGTGGTACCTGAGAAGGGGAAGGAGTCAGAAGAGGAGATATGACTGCCTCGGGGATAGGGCCTGAGGGTTGAGTGGGTTTTGCCTCATGAGGAAGGGCCACAGAGGGAGGTACTTCAGCCTGACCAGTGGCTGGGACCTGAGTAGGGGTCCCTGAGGGGGCAGGGGCCATGCTGAGAGATGCAGGTTAGGATATATGGATGGTGTAGGAGACAGGAAATGAGGGGTGTTGGGCTAGAGTAAAAGGGAAGAGAAACCAAGGGGAAAGGGTTGGGGTGCAGCAGAAGGGGCTGGGGGAGCTGCCTCAGTAACCTGAGTAGTAGTTACTGAGGGGGGAGGGTCTGGGGCCAAAGCCATAGGAAAGGGGTCATTTAATTGGTCCCCATTGCCCCTCTGTGGAGGGGCTCTAGCTTCAAGCATCTCACAGTCCTTCCTGAGAACCTTGTTCTGAGAAAGTTCAACAAAAGCTATTAAGTAGGCAACTTTGCTCCATCTTCCTTTTCTGCCACAGTATGATTCTAACTGCAAGAGAGTATTACCTTTTTTTATTTTTATTTTAAAGCAATCGGGATTAAGTAACTTGCTCAAGATTACATGGCCAGTTATTATTTCTGGGTGTGGTACTGAGTATCTGAGCCCGGATTTGATCCAGGTCATCCTGACACTGGAGCCAGTGCTCTTACTCGCTGAGCCACCTGGCCGCCCCTAAGCAATTGGGGTTAAGTAACTTGCTCAAGGTTACACGGCCAGGTGTTTCTGGGTGGGTGCTAAGTGTTCGATCTCCAGGTCTTCTCAACACTGGAGCCGGTGCTCTTACTCGCTGTGCTACCTGGCCGCCCCGAGAGTATTACCTTTTAAAGTCCCCAAAACAGGCCACGATTCATCATCTTTTAGGCTATTCCTAGAACAGTGTTGCAAAAAAAAAAACAACAACAACAAAGAAGACTTTTCCTTTTTAAGATCTCCAGAGAGACTTAATTTTTGCCATTGTTGTAAAAGACAACCCAAAGGTGAACATTTGGGAGCTACAGGCATAGGGCCTGGAAGTCCCTTCTTCCATAAAGGAAAGTTTGAGAGTAAACCTCGAAAAACAAACAAAAGAAAGAACAAAAAAGTACCTGAAGTTTTCCCAGTTCCTTAGTGCCAAGAGAATTGAAAGAATATGGCTTACACTTCTAGATAGGGTGTCTGTCCTTATCTTTCATTCTTCAGAAGCTGCACACATGTCCATGTTCTCCAAAATAACCAAACAGAACCAAGAACCTGAGGTCAGGCTGAGAAGAAAAGAGCCTCTTAGCTGTGTGACCTAATGAGACCTGAGGGTCAGCCCCCCCCCAAAAAAAAAACCACATATACAAAAAAACCCCACAAAACAAACAAAAAAAACCCCTACACTTCTGAGGTACTAGGGAAAGAGAGAGGCTTGCGTACCTTCCAGTCCTAGCTGGAAAAAAAAACAACTTGAGATTGGCAGTGTTTCCCAGTCAGGGAACCATAAAAATGAAGAGGTTACCCATAAAGAGGGTTAGGGTTGCTCTGGAGACCCCAAAATACCAACATGTCGGGTCCTGCTGAATGAATTCAACTCAAGTCTTCTCTCAGCCAAAGAAAAGTAAAGTTTATTAAAAGTTCGCTTGCTAAGTGTAAGTCTGTGGTAGGTCATTTTATGGCGCTTACACAGAGTAAGTCTGTTCTAGGTCATTCTATGGCACTCTCACTATTCTATGACCTTTCTCACAAACATGAAGACAGGATGGGGTCTTACATACAGAAGGTTGTGGGAGAAATCTAGGGGAGAAATTTGGGGAGGGTCTTCAGGAGAAGTTAATGAGGTCAATGAGTGATTAAGGGTGGGAAGTAGCTAGAGGCTACAGATAATGGTGGGCTAGGCCAGTTCAAGGGTGGATTGATATTTTGATAGGGTAGGAAGTAGATGAACAATGGAGGGCTAGGCTAGTAACTAGGATAGAGTTAGTAGTTAGCAGTTAGTAACTAGGCTAGAGGTCTGGGCCCAGCCACAAAGTAAGGCTTATTGCCTCATGCAAATGCCTCATCAAATGGGATGATTTAATCAAGAGTCCAAGGGGGTTTCCAGAGCCTGTACCTCAAGGACTCAAAGAGAGCTTGAGGGGGCTCCCAGAGCCCATACCTTATCACTTTGATGTAGTGAGGCAGAAAGATAAACAGGTGTAATATAAAACCTTGATTTGCAGCCTCAAGTGGTGCTGAGGACTTCCACAGTAAAATGTCATTTTCTGCTTTAGGACAGAATATGACTTAAATTGAAGTACTGTGGCCTCCTGATCAGAAAAAAATAGAAACAGTTACTACATGAAGGGAGCGTCAACCAACCACCTTACAATGGATTTACTATTTAGTTTTCAACTGAAATGCCTAAGTAAAGGTGGCAAGCATATGTGCCTTTACCTTTTTGGTGCTGGCTCTTCAGTGTACACCTTTAGCCAGTGGGGAAAATCGCAATGTAATAAGATTAGTGTATTGTGAAACCCAAACTAAATAAAGTTTGCAGTTATTCTGTCAGTATCAGTCCACCTGAGCCTTCAGTATGTGGCCCTCATTTAACTTATAGTGTCACTGATGCAGACAAAACTTCATCTATTCTGCACAAGATCTTTCAAGGAGACAACATTTATAAGAACATTCTCTGTAGGCCTCCTTTTTATGTGCTTCTAGACACATATCCTATTTCTTAAAAATGTAGGAAGGCCTTGAGTTTATGCAATTAGAGTGGAGTTCATTAGTTAGAATTCTAAATTTGTTTCTGCATACATTGCCATCCAGTAGCTCTGTCCAGCCAGACCTGGGGGGCAGCTCAACACTGAGGCTATTTCCTATTGTTGTTGACTGCCTGGGAAAGAGCTCTGAGTTTTTTCTTCACCTACATTATGAGCAATGTAAACCTTTCCCACATCTTGGGCATTGGGTGTTGGCCTGGAGGGCCTAGCTGTAGCGGGTTCCCTTTTGTTATTCCCCTTACACCTATACTGGGTTTGCAAATGACCTGGTTTTCCACAATTAACACACTTCTGATCCTCCTTTCTCTGAGCTCCCATTAGTCTGGCTTGTTGGATAGCTTTGTCAAGGGGGAAGAACATACTGTGCTCTTTTCACTTGACTATGTCACTGACAGGTGTGTGTATGCTCTGGCAAAAGGGGCATCCAGAGGGTGTAGGATTGTATGGTTGCATAGAGCTTTCTGCCTCAATTGGGTAAGAGTCTTTCTCTCCCTGCGCATTTCCCCAGTTCTCATTCTTCTTCCTCCTCTACCTCTACCTGAATCCCTGGATCAAACTTTTGTACCTCTTGGTAGTATTCTGGCTTGACTAATTTATATAGCTGGAAGCAATGGGAAGTCCTGGGAAATTCTCTGGCTCTGCTCTGGAGTAATGGTCTATCAGTTCTTCCCCTGTTATTTCCCTCTTTTTAGGATTTAATGTGCCCTCTCTCAGTAACCATGGACATGCAATTTCTAACAAATCCAGAAACTCTTTTATCTGACTCTACATGACAATAAGTCCTTTCTCCTTCATTATGCTTAAGAGGATTTTTTTATATGTCTCTGGGCTAGGCTGCCTAATCTGAAATTGCCCCATAGCAGTTGTTTGCTCATGAAAATTGAAGGTACCGGGTTCAATTCTTCTGAGCCTTCCCCTTCCTTACCTCCTTCTATGATGTGCTGTCCAAGAGCGACCTCTTGGGTGAGACCAACGTGGGTTCTCGTGACGCCTGTTGTTGCTTCACCTGGGCTTGTCCTTCGTGTACCTTGGTCCATGGTTTCTCTGCCTAGGCCTATGGCTTCTGTGTGTCCCTATGTCTCAGCTTGGGTTGGGCCTATTGCTTCTATATCTTATGTAGGTCCTGGGTTGTGACTTCAGTTGTGGGGGCCTATCACTTCTATGTCTTATGTAGTCCCCACATTGGGCACCAGTTGTGGTGGGCCAAGGCAGGGAACCCTGCCTTCCTGCAGCAGGGCTGAGAGAATGTGGGAGCCCTGCTATCACTCAGCAGGGTCAAGAGAGTTATCTACCCAGAGGCTGTGAGAGAGGGTGAGTTAAAAGAGAGATGGGGATTCAAAAATGGTGGAAAATAGAGTCTCCTTTATTGTCTTGAGTGCAGGCATTTTATAGGACACTTCCTAATGGCTCCCCCCTGTGGACACTGCACACTACAGTGTTCCTAGGCCAGGGTAAAACACCACACTCATCTCGAGGATCCCAATCTCACACCTGCATGCTTGAACTCTTCCCTGGGGGATGGGGAACCGATCCAGGCCTGGCAACAAGCCCTTTGCCTGAGGGGGTTTCTTCAGCCATCTGGGTCAGAGTCTCACAAGCTTGTGGTCCTCAACAAGATAGCTTGAAATAGAAGTTTCATAAATTGGAACTCAAGACTGTGAAGGTAGGAAATGAATGATCAAGGTAGAGCCAAAATGGCAGAGTACAGGTAGGGACTCTACCTTTTAAAATGACTAAACAAATTCCAGTGCAGCAGAACCCACCAAAAAATGGAATGGAACAAATTTTCAGCCCAAACCAACTTGGAAGGTTCTCAGAAAAGTTCTGTTGCACCAGGGTGAGAAAGGAGCATAGGTCAGTGTTGACTGCACCACTACCAACTGGACCCCAGAAAATTTGAAGCAGACCTTGGGGAGACTCAATCACTGACAGCAGTGGCAGTTTCCACACCTCTCAGTCAACATACTCCAAAGACAACTTTTAGAAATTCAGGCACACCTGGGTGAGAGTGAAGTGTTGTCCAGCTCAGATTGCACCAGCACAGCCCTGGTCACAACAAAGAAGAGCAGCCCTTGGGAGTGATCAGCAGCAACAGTGGCAGTGGCTGCTTCCAGAGCTCTCAGGTCACAGACAGTAAGGGAGTCAAACAACTGATCAGGAAGAGATTACAGAGGTCTTTTTGCTAGCACTGAGGCAGGGCTCTATTGCTTTGCCCATATTTGGATCTGGGTGAAAGTCCCAGGGCAAGGAGAAATACTAGCATAGCAGAGCTTGTAGCAACAGTAGAAAGGGAATTCTCACCACAGTTCCGGGGAAGAAAAGAGTGCTAGTGGTCACTCACAGACCAGAGTACAGGCCAGGAGATAATAAAAAGACCTCATCTTGAACGAACTGAAAGCTTACAAATCCCTAGAAGTATCTCTGAAAACAGCTACACAAAACCCTGAAGCTAGTGACAGTTTGTCCTCCACCCAGGAAGCAGAGCCTACTTTAGCAAAGAATTAAAAGTCAGTAAATAGTCTGGGAAAATGAGCAAATAATAGAAAAAAAGCTCAGACTATATGAATTTACTATGGTGCCAAGGAAGATCAAAACACTCTCAAAAGAAGACAACAAAGTCAAAGCCTCCAAGAAAAATATGAATTTATCTCAGGCCATGGAAGAGCTCAAAAAGGATTGAAGAGAAATGAGAGTGATTCAAGAAAATCATGAAAAATGAGTCAACAGCTTGGTTAAAGGAGACACAAAAAAAATGCTGAAGAAAATCACATCTTAAAAAACAGTCTTAAAAAACTCTTTTACCAAAGGGTTAAAAGAGGTCCAAAAAATCAGTGAGGAGAAGAATGCCTTAAAAACAGAATTGGCCATATGTAAAAGTAAGTCCAAAAGCTCAATGAACAAAATATTTCCTTAAATATCAGAATGGAGCAAATGCAAGTCAATAAATTTCTGAGAAATAAAGAAGCATTAAAACAAAACCAAAAGAATAAAAAATGGAAGACAATGTGTAATGGATCATTGGAAAAACAACTGGCCTGGAAAATAGATCCAGTAGAGGTAATTTGAAAATTAGTAGACTGCCTGAAAACCATGATAAAAAAGAGCTTAGGCATCATCTTTCAAGAAATTATCAAGAAAAACTACCCTGACATCTTAGATCCACAGGGTGAAATAGAAATTGAAAGAATCATTGATCACCTCCTGAAAGAGATCCCAAAATGAAAACTGCCTGAATTATTATAGCCAACTTTCAGAATTCCCAGCTCAAGTAGAAAATATTGTAAGCAGTCAGAAAGAAACAATTCAAGTATTGTAAAGTCACAATCAAGACAATGTAAAATTTAGTGGCTTTGACATTAAAGGATTGGGGGGCTTAGAATATGATATTCCAGAGGGCAAAGGATCTATTATTACAAGCAAGAATCATCTACCAAGCCAAATTGAATAGACTCATTCAGAGGAACAAATGGATATTCAATGAGATAGAAGACTTTAAAGCATTCTTTTTTTTACTATTACAAATTTATTTATTTTTTAGTTTTCAACATCATTTCCACAAGATCTTGAGTTACAAATTTTCTCCCCATCTCTCCTACTCCCACCCCAAGATAGCAAGCATATCAAATACCCCTTCCTCCAATCTCTTCTCTCTTATATCCTCCCCCATTCCCCATTACTTTCTTGTAGGGCAATATGGAATTCTGTACCCCATTGTCTCTATATTTTATTTCATGGCTGCATGTAAAAAACAATTATTGCTATTTGTTAAAACTTTGAGTTCCAGATCCTTTCAATCTTCCCTCCTCCACAACCCCCACTGGCTGAACTGCCCACCATGCCTGGTTTATATCATGTCTCTGTTTGCACTTGATGCTGATAGCTAGTGTCCCCCAGCAAGTTACAATGATCATTTTTCAATATAGGAATATGATTTGTTTTTCCTGTTTACCTTTTCATGCTTCTCTTGCTTCTTATGTTTGAAAGTCAAATTTTCTGTTCAGCTCTGTTTCTTTTCAACAAGAATACTTGAAAGTCTTCTATTTTATTGAATGACTATATTTTCCCCTGAAGCATTATACTCAGTTTTGCTGGGTAGGTGATTCTTGGTTTTAGTCCTAGCTCCTTTGACTTCAGGAATGTCAAATTCCAAGCCCTTTGATCCCTTAAAGTAGAAGCTGCTATATCTTGTGTTATCCTGATTGTGTTTCCACAATACTCAAATTGTTTCTTCCTGACAGCTTATAATATTTTCCTCCTTGACCTGGGATCTCTGGAATTTGGCTATGGTATTCCTAGGAGTTTTCTTTTTGGGATCTTTTTCAAGAGGCAATCTGTGAATTCTTTGAATTTCTATCTTGTCCTCTGGTTCTAGAATATCAGGGAAATTTTCCTTGAGAATTTCTTGATGGATGATATCTAGGTTCTTTTTTTGATCATGGCTTTCAGGTAGTCCAATAATTTTTAAATTATCTCTCCTGGATCTATTTTCCAGGTCAGTGTTTTTTCCAATGAGGTATTTCAAATTGCCTTCTATATTTTCATTTGTTTGGATCTGTTTTATAGTCTCTTGATTTCTCACAAAGTCTTTAGCTTTCATTTGCTTTAATCTAATTTTGAAGGGTCTTCAGTGAGTTTTTGAAATTCCTTTTCCATCAGGCAAATGTGACTTTTTAAGGCATTCTTCTCCTCACTGGTTTTTTGGGCCTCTTTTGCCATTTGAGTTAGTCTATTTTTTAAGATATTTCCTTTAGTATTTTTACAGGGTCTCCTTTAGCAGGTTGTTCACTCACTTTTCATGATTTTCTTGCATGATTCTCATTTCTCTTCCTAATTTTTCCCCACTTCTCTTACTTGATTTTCAAAATCCTTCTTATGTTCCTTCATGGTCTGCAACCAGTTCATATTTTTTCTTGTAGGTTTTTGATGCAGGAGTTTTGACTTTGACTTTGTTCTCTTCTTCTGGTTCTATGTTTTGATTGTCTTTGTCCCCCAAAAAGGATTCTATAGTTTGATTGTACTTCCTCTGTTTGCTCATCCTGACTTTTGAGCTCTTTGCTACAGTAGAACTCTGCTTCCAGAGTGGAGAGAGCTGTGACCTAAATTTCTGGTATTTTGTGTAGCTATTGTCAAGGCTTTTTGTAGGCACCTGCCTCAGAACTGTGAAGACTTTCTCTCCACTGCCACCAGCACTCCTCACCCCAGGACCACTACCCAAGACTGCAACCCCAATCCAAGCAGGTCAAAGCAAGAGCAATTACTCTCTGAATGGTTGCTTGGTCACCCTATACTATGTAGGCCTGGAGCCAGAAGCAGCCGCCACAGGAACCGCTGCAGCCGCTGCCACCTCTGCTGCTCCACAGGCAGGGCCTGGACCATGATCTTTTCTGAACTAGTTCCAAGAGTTCCCCACTAACCTTTCACTTTCTCTTTAGTGTTTATAGGTTCAAAAGTCTGGAAACTGCCACAGTTGCCAGTGATTCACTCTCCTGAATTCTGCTTGGGCCAGTCTGGGCCATGAGTCTGGGCCAGCATGGCTCACTCAGGACTGTGCTTAGCTCCCAGCCCAGTGTGATAGATCCTTCCTGTCAGCCTGCCAGGCTGCCTTCAGTGTGAGATTTGTTTCTCTCTGTCATTTTGTGGGTTCTGTAGCTCTAAAATTTGTTTAGAGTCATTTTTTTATGTTTATTGGAAATGGTTGGAGTGGGAGCTCAAGCAAGTTCCTGCTTTTATTCCACCATCTTAGCTCTGCCCCCTCAAGCATTCTTGATGGAAAGATCAGATATGAAAAGAAAATTTGACTTTCAAATACAAGATGCAAGGTAAACACTATTGACTGGAGAAATGCAAATTAAAACAGATCTGAGGTACTACCTCATAACTTTTAGATTTGCTAATAGGTCAGAAAAGGTAAATGACAAATGTTAGAAGGGATGCATGAGAAAATGACACATTAATGTACTGTTGGTGGAGTTGTTAATTGATTCAACAATGCTGTGGAACAATTTGGAACTTTTACCAAAGGACTATAAATCCCTTTGATCTAGCAATACCACTACTAGTTCTGTATCCCAAAAGAGACAAACAAAACCAAAAGGACTTATATGTACAAAAATGTTTATAGCAGCTCTTTTCAGGGGGCAAAGAATTAGAAATTGAGGCTGACAGCCATCATTTGTGGAATGGCTGAATAAATTGTTTGTATATGATTATGATGGAATACTGTTGTACTATAAGAAAAATCTGTAAAGACTTGCATAGACTGATGCAAAGCGAAATGTACTTTGTACAAAATAACAGCAATACTGTGAGATACTCAGCTGTGAATGACTTAGCAATTCTCAGCAATACAACTCTGAAGGACTTGTGATGAAAGAATGTTAACCAGAGAAAGAACTGATGGTGTCTGTATACAGATTGAAGCATTATTTTTTTTTAACTTTCTTCATTTTTCTTGAGTTTTTTTCCTATGTTTTCTTTCACAACATGGATGTTATGGATATGTTTTGTATGACTTCACCTGTATAACCTATATCAAATTGCTTGCTTTCTTAATGGTGTTGGGGTTTGGGGAGGCAGGAGGGGAGAGAATTTGGAACTTAAAAGTTTTAAAAATGAATTTTAATTGTTTTCACATGTAACTTGGGAAAAATAAAGTTCTAAATACCAAATAGGTAGAAAAGTTAAAAATGGAATATATCACAAAAAAGACTGGTGAAAGTAGGTCAGGGTCAGATTGTGGGCATATAGACTGCCTGTGTCTATTGACATTGGCACAGTGTTAGGTACACAATATCCATCTTCAATGACACAGGATGCTAAGCTGTTAAAAAAAATGTACTAGAATTCTGTAAAACTCACAGTAGCAGAGCATATTTAGTATTCCTTTGCTATTATGCCAATATTGATAGATGGAGCACCACAGCATTTTTTTTCATACAGAAATTAAAAATTTTTTTATTATTCCCATCTGTCCAACCCAGATCATATTTCTTCATGAAAAACTATTGTGATTCAATTTCAACTTTTAGTCACATATGTTTTTAAAGTAAGTTGGAGGTGTATTTTCCCCTAGCAGTTAAACATTCTTAGTTAAACTACCCAGTTATAATATAGAACAAGACAGAATGACAAAAATAAGGTGAAAAGCATCAATGGCTTTCAGAAGATTTTTTAAAAAACATTTTGAAAGTTTGCCACCTCTCCAATAAATGTGTCTATTTTATTTTGCATAAAGATTTTAAAGTCTCTTTCATAAAGTGGAAATGGCCTGAACACTTTGTATTTTTTAATTAATAAGGTTCAATAAAGTATAGTCAGAAAAGCAGATGACAGTGTTTTGCAACACACGCACTGTATTTAATTAACTGGCAGAGTCAATGACCTAAGTTAGGAATCACTGTTTTTCTATTAAAATAGAAAATATTCTGCATAGAAGGGAGTTGGCATTTTAGATTAGATTATCTAGAGCAATAATGCTAAATTTTGTTTTCTTTCAGAACCCCTTTTTAAGCTTAAATGAAGAATTTTTATACTTCTAAATATTATAGAGGATGGCAAAATGCATTTATATATATTATTTCTATTGATAATTTTCTATCAGAAATTAAAATTCATCATTTAAAATATTAATACATTTTAAAAACATCAGCAAAAATCCCACGACAAATAAATAAATGTTCTTTTAAGTCAATTATGCTCTGTAGAATTTTTGTGTTACAAAATGACTTTAGGCAAGTCTCTTAACTCCTTTAGTCTTTATTTGTAAAGTCAAGGTGTTGGACTTGAGAGTCTCCAAGATCTGTTGTAGAATAAAATCATTTAAACCATTGAAAATTTAGAATAAATTAATCTTACATAGACACATATCATTGGTTTAGAATGGGATAAGACCTTAGATATCATCTAGTCAGATTTCCTTACTTAAATGATAAAACTTAGGTGCAGAGAGATTATCCAATATGTTAAGTCACAGAGAAAATAAGTGACAGGGTTTGAGGCTAGTCATTACTTTATGAAATCCAGTGCACTTTTTACTGTACCACACAATCTAAAAAAATCAGTACAGAATATCTTGGAAATTATGGGGGACAACTCCCTGAATCTTAGTATAAATACAAATTAAGTTCAAGTAGCTGAGTTGTGTATTGAAGGAAGGTAAGGATTCTCAGAAGTAGAGTGGAACAGGGAGTATATTCCAAAAATAGAGACAGGTTTTATGAAAGCATAGTGGCAGAAGATGTAATTCTAAGTTCGGGAAATAACAAATCAGACAGTATAGCTAGACGTGTATAAAGGGATTCATGAGAAATAAGTCTAGATAGATAGCTTCTAGCCAGATTGTGAAGATCCTTAAATGCTAGGTTAAGAAATTTCCATTTCATCTTAGAAAAAGTAGAAAAAATTACAATGAACTGGTCCTCTGTGTCAAAAGACAATTTTTTCTCTGTGCCAATGGGTCAATTAGTGAAGACAGAGTTATCAGCAAAATGTATGGTGTGCACATGAAAAGGAAGAGGAAAAAACATACCTAAACAAGTAGTCCTTTTTCTCTTTTGCCTAAAGAGGTCTTGATGATTGCAGTACGATATACATTAAAGTGTTTTAGTGCTTTCCATTACCAGTAGTATAAGCTCAATAAAGGCAAGAACTATTTATTTTTTGTCTTTGAATCCTCAGTGTCTAAAGTATTGGAACCAGAAGACTGAGTTTGAGTCGTGTTACCTGTGTGACCTTGGGTAAGTCAATTAACCTGAGCCTCAGTTTCTTCATCTTCACAACACAGGCATATAGTATGTGCTATATGTACATATAGTAAGTGCTTTGTTGAATTAATTGAAAGACAGAGTAGGAGCTAGACATTCTCTGAAACCCCTTCTGACTTCATGGCTATAATCCTATGGACTACAAATAGGTAGAAATTACAAGAAGGCAGGTTTTGATTATTATAAGGAAGAAGTTTCCAAAGTTGGAAGTATCCAACAAGAAAGAACAATGTCATAGTGGGCTCCCTGTCACTCAGAGAACATGGAAGATGAGAAGTTAGGTTAGATGCAATGGGTGGTAAATTGGACTAGAAGATATTTAAAGTCCTTTTTTCCAACACACACACATACACATGCACATGCACACACACACACGCACACAAATCCTATGACTGAAAATTACTACATCTCTTATGCCATCTTGGCAATTCATGTCCTTAAACATCCCTTGTGGGATGCTTAGTACTTGTATTGAAAGTATTGGAAAGTATATGTGTGTGTGTGTGTGTGTGTGTGTGTGTGTGTGTAGCAACACGTGGTTTGACCTACTTAATATGTAGGTTAATAAGCATGTCCTAAGAAATTGGAGCTAAAAGGGACCTTACTGATCCAACCACTTCATTTTACATATGAATACATTGATCTTAAATAATTAGTCGAAATTCATTCAACAGAACAATCACTAGGATCTCATACTTCTTGAATTTCAGTGCAGTACTCCATGTTGCTTTCAGAAGACATCTTTCATTAAAAAATTCTTACAACATCAATCTTCTGCTTTTCTTTTTAATGTGTCTTTTAAATGTCATCAACACACTCACTGCTCATCCCTGCACTGAGAGAATGAGAGCATTCATAATGCTCTCCCTCCATTCTGCCAGACCCTTCTTTTCAAAATTTGGAAATTACACTGTGAAGTTTATCTGAAATTTTTGAAGAGGCTTTCAATATAATGCCTCTCTTGAATCCAATATTTTAAAAAACATTGGAAAATATCCTAAGAAATTATTCTATTATCATAAGATATACAAGAAATACATACTGTTTTCTCTCCCTTTGGGGGAAAAAATCTGCTGGATTCATTTGGAAGAAAGTATTCAAAAGCATTGATAATATATTTCCAAAAATTGATAAAGTGCAATGCTTTATGAAGGAGTTTTGATGCATGATAAGCAAAAAAGGCATTCTTCATTTTTTTTTTGGTTAATGATGACCTTCTTGACTTGATTTAAAAAGAAACGGAGTAGAGCAAATTGCCAAGGCACCTAAGCACACTCTGAAGTTTACAACAATAAAACATTTATTTATTCTGCAGGGCAGGAAGAAGAGAATCTAGAGGTTTTGTGAGATTGAGAATATCCACAAAATCTGAAGCAGGTAGAATGAATGACTTTTTCTTGTAGCAGCTATTAATATTTCCTTTTCTTTCTTAGGGGCATTTTGATAAAATATATGTGCTTGAAATGAAAGACTGAGAGTGCAAACTTGTTGATGATAAGGTAGAAGCAGAATGACTTACCATAGAATAAAACTAATGCATTCATCTGTTCCTATTAGGAAAAATGGGATGCAATTTAGCCCTTTAGAATTAAATAAGATTGGAAAAGTGTAACATAATGTGTTAAAATTATGGGTTACCTGAGGCAGTCATTGGAGTATTCCATCCTCCTCCTCCTTAGCTTCTGTTTTCCCTCCCATTTTCATTCTTGTGACCATCATAATTCCTCAATGTTGAAGTTATCAAAAAATCTTTGGGGAAAGCTAGGAAATAAAAACATAATTTACAACTATCTACAGGTTTTCTTTATATGCTAAAATTCACTTAGTTGTATTGCCAAACCAATATTCACAGCACTTATGGTGACTATGAATATACTGCATAGTTCTGAACCACAAAATGTAACAGACTCTCCATATAGAAGACAGAAACAAAACTTTTATTCTGCCAGCAGAAAGCTAAATCCCAACACCAGAAAACTGAATTCATCAGCAACAAAGAAGTCAATACACCATAACACAGCAGGAAGCCACACCATCCCAAAGCGTTCCCACAAACACTCACAAGCCTAGCTGTCTCCTTGCCTGCCTCACCTCTCTCTTCCACCATATTAACTGTTCTTAACAGCCTCCTACTCCAGAAAACTCCTCCCACCACAGGCTCCAAATGATTACATTCAGCCTATTGGGGACAGGGAAGATCTTCAAATTGCCATTATCATTACAGTTGTATAAGGTTGTATATATTTTTTCAATATAAAAATTACATTAAAAAATTTAAAAACTATATTAAAAATATAAAGTTGTATATATCTTTTCAACATAAAAAAGACAAAGTTGTAATCCAATCAACAGAAAGCAAGTTGTAACACATGGAGTGCATAACAGAGGCTATGGCATTGTCTTTGATGGAGTTTATTTTTGTTTGTTTTGGGTTTTTTAAGAGGTTTTGTTAGTATTTAGATTCAATATTGCTCAGATACAGGGATATGGATGACATAGTTTCCTTGGGAGTTGTTATACTTTTTAATTCTGTAAGCATCATGAGAACCCAGGCTTAATATTTATTCTTGAAAATAGATTTAATTTTTATATAATAAAACATTAATTTTAGGAATTTTCCTCTTTTAGTTTCTCACTTTTGAATGTGACTCATACATATTACTTGTTATCTCTGGGGTTCTTAAATAGTGATGGAGATTGACAAATAAGTCTCAAACTATTGCTGTACGAGTGATGTAGCCTGGTTGTCTCAGGACTTTCTTAAAGCATTGCAGAAACTATATATTGGATGTTGGGATGCTCCCTGCTCAGGCAATGGGAAATTTACTTAAAAGCCACAGAACACAAGATGCCCACAGGAGGGTATAATAATATCCTATCTCACAGATAATAAATAGACACAACTTCCCTAACAGCCTTTCACAAAGTTGTTGTTCTGGGATATAAAGAGAGAACTATTTACCCATGTTGGGTGAGGCTTCTGGGAAGTTTTAAATAATATAGTCATTCACTCCCCAAACCCCAGCTTTGCCTGGATCTGAGTAACTCTCAGCAAACAACCTGATCTACTGCAAGGATGAATAAGAAGCATTTTATATTCCAGCAATAGTTTCTATCCTTCCTTTCATTTTAGTTACATAACTACACAACTTTCTCATACAACCAAAATGCTTCAGTGGTTCCCATTCATATGAGAACAACTCCTTTGCTGTATGGCTAATATAGTTCACTGTTAGCAACTTTATTTCTACCCTTGGCTATGATGCTGACAGTAATCTTTCACTTCAAAACCAGTCATTATTTTCACCAACCAGGAAAAAAAATAATTGACTAGTGAAAATTCCATAGGTAATGTGATATTCTTCCATTCATTTGCTACCATTGTTGCTTCAAAGGATACAGGCACAGATCCATCATTGCAATTTAAAAGCTTAGAGAGATACAGGATTCTTGGCTCAGTAAGAAGGCAGATGAAATTCAGTTTTATGCTGATAGTAACAATCCAAATCACTTTTTGATGCCCTAACAGGTATTTATGGACCAAAGATCTATGGTGCATCTCAACTACTCAGTGCTAATGGAGTCACATTGATTAGTAATAAGGACATGATACTAGAGAGAAAGGCTGAATACTTCCATGGTGTTCTCAACAGACCATCATCGATTAATGCTGAGACCATTAACCATTTACTTCAGGTTGAGGTCAATTCCTCCCTAATTGAAGCTCCAAATGGAGAAGAGGTTTTGAATGCCATTAGGCCCCTTTCATGTGGCAAAGCATCTGGTGCTGATTCTATTCCAGCTAATATTTACAAGGTAGAGGGTCCATTGCTCATACAAAAGCTGGATGAAATTTTCCAGGTTATATGGCAAGATGAGATTATCCCCCAGGACTTCAAGGATGCTTCCATTGTCCATCTCTATAAAGGTAGAGGAAATAGATTGTCCTGCGACAATCACAGGGGGTTCTCTCTCTTACTAATTGCTAACAAGATTCTTGCCAGAGTCTCCCTTAATAAGCTGATCCTTCACTTGAAAGATGGTCATCTACCTGAGAGACAGTGTGGCTCTTAAAAGGGCCAAGGAACAGTTGATACGGTGTTTGCTGTACAACAACTCCAGGAGAAATGCCAGGAGCAAAACAGAGGTCTGAGCACAATGTTTGTTGATCTGACCAAAGCCTTTGACACTTCGTCAAGAGGGCTTATTATGAGGGTCACACGCTTTCAATGAGGATGAACACCAAATCAAGGGCAGCTACCACAGTGATGGTAAATTCTTCAATTTGAAAAGCTACAAGCCAAGACCAAGTGGAGGGAGTGTTGTTGCATGATTTTCTGTTTGCAGATGATTGTGCACTCAATGCAGTCTCTGAAGCTCAGGAGCAACAATGTGTGGATCAATTCTCTGCTGCTTGTTCTAATTTTGGTCTAACAATTAACACCAAGAAAACACAGGCTGACAGGTGCTCTGTCAGCCACCACCACACCATCCATGCACTGGAACCATTGGTTAAGCAAACTGGAGACGTTTTGAATGCTGTGGATAAATTCACTTCCCTTGGTAGTGTACTTTCCACGGATGTACATATTGGAAATGAAATTGACACATGCATTACCAGAGCTAGCTCAGTGTTTGGGAGGCTCCAAAGGAAAGTGTGGGAGAGGTCTGACTACCAAACTGAAGGTCTACAGAGCCATTGTGTTTACCTAATTGTTGTATGCCTGTGAAACCTGGACATGAATTGCTTTCATCTTGAACTGTCTTAGGAAGATTCTGAAGATCACCTCACAGGATAAGGTACCAGACACTGAGGTCCTTACTTGAACTAAACTGCCAAGCATTCAAACTCTGCTTCAAAAAATGCAACTCCAATGGCTTGGCCATGTTGTTTGAATGCAAAATGTACACTTGCCAAAAAAACTTTTATGGAGAACTCATGAAGGGCAAGTGTTCATATGGTGGTCAGAAGAAGTGATACAAGACACTCTCAAGGTCTCTCTCAAGAACTTTGGAATTGATTGTGTGACATGGGAGACACTGGCACAAGACTGCTCATCATGGTGTGCCCACATCAGAGAAGGTGCTGTGCTCCATGAGCAAAGCAGAATTGAAACAGCTCAAAGGAAATGCAGGATATGCAAATTTAGAGAATCCACCCCAAATTTTCACATGGACTATTTTTGCCTGACTTGTTGTATAGCATTTCAAGCTCATATTGGTCTGATCAGTCACAGTTGGACACATTGAAACTTAATTTTAGCATAATGATGTCATTTTGGTCCTCTTCAAGAACAAAGGACCAAACACCACCAACAATGTGCAAGGGATTTTGCTAGTTGCAGAGGATATAAAGGCAAAAATGAAATGGTCCCTGCCCTTAAAGAGTTGTCCTTAAGTAGAATTGCTGCCTCAGGATTTACTCAATGGAAGTCTTTAGAGAATGGAAGACTGTTTTGGGATATTTAATAGGGGACTAAGATAAGCTAGATAATTTATGAGGTCTCCTCTAACTCTGAGATTCTGGGAGATAATGTTGTCTTTTATATAAAAGTTGTCTTTTTTTTTTTAATAAAAGGTGTCTTTTATATACCAAGAGGAAGGGAAAACAAATCAAAAGCCCAATTGGTTACCCTGCCTACAACCTCTTCCTTCTCTCTACTAGGCCTGAAAAGAAACCATGGAGGCTGTCTAATATATTGGTTGGATTTCTTATAGGGCATTTATATTAAAACAAAGACATCACTTTGGAGTTTGTTTCTGTCTTGGGCTGAGGTTCCATTGTTGATGATCCATATTCAATGATGACATCCCCAAAAGGAGGAACTTTAAGGACCCCCAGTGCACTTCTAACCTGATTTAGAAAAATGTGGGGTGCCTTATATATGATACCAGAGCTCTCCAGCTACTGGCATTCTTTTCATTCCTCTGAGGCCTTGAAGTACATTATACAAATTAAGACCAAGAAGCTTTCATTCATTAACCATGTGTTGCCCAAAGTTGTTGGAAAATTATGTTAAACACTTGTAAAACCATTTTTAATTTTAAATGACTTGTTTGTATTGGGCTCCTTATTATTTTCAAGTTCCTCACATGAATCATTCTCTTACACTGATTTTTTTTTCTACCACATGGCAGTAAATTTTTGGTATAAGACAATACTATGGAAAGTGAGAGAAACAACCAGAAACAGTGCCAAAATTCTGGATCCTGTGCATTGGGGTAATGTCCTGAGAAGCTAAATGGTTTAAAAATAGAAAGCTATTAGTGAAACAAACTGAACTGCAATAAAGCTAAAGGATCAACACAGCACTAATCAGTTTTGTTTACAGTTATGTAAACCCCACTTCATTGTATCTAAATTTGTTTTGAAAATGTGACTCTGAGTCACAGTCATAGTCCTTAGTCTGTGTCTGTGACTCTGAGTCGTAGTCCTATATGCCAGTTTCCAGCCTTGAAGTGAGTTATGACTATTATGATATAAATTCCTGAGAATTATGTTTTATGGTGGAAAGGATAACAGTTGAGTGTACAGTGGGTGCAAAATACATCATACATTTGCTATCTATTGCAGTCTCTGATAGGAAGTTGATCTTAGGTTACAAATGTTAGTGGTTGCAATTTAATTCATATCTCCCTTTATTTTTCCTATCTAATACTATCATGTTGACCCTTCCTGTTTGGTATGTAATATATCATATTATTATTAATATATAAATTAGTCATAAGGGTGATGAAGTCATCACTTTTATCCCACTAAATATGTTTTCTGGGTCAGTTATTTTTCTGATGAGATATTTCACTTTTTCTCCTATTTTTTCATTCTTTTGACTTTTTTTCATTGTTTCTTGATACTTCATGGAGTCATTAGGTTCCACTTGCCCAATTCTAAATTTAAAAGACCTCTCCTGAAAATTTCCTAAATTTTCTTAGACTGGAAAAATGTCTCACCCTGAACTTTTGTTGGCTCTACCACTCCAAAATTTAATTTGAGCATTTATTTTAAAATTGTTTTGAGGGAAATTTTGAAAGAGCTCAGATGGGTTGCTGTCTTTAATTCTCTAGCTTGCTTCTGCTTCCCTATTTCAACTAATTTAAAAGAAAATTGGAAAGAGAATTCACTTTTACCCAGAAATGATCAGGGGAGTCTTCACAGAGGTGACACCTGATTTGGGCCTTAAAAGAAGAAAGAGACTTCAAAAGGTATAGATAGGAAAGGAAAAAGAGTCATTCTGTTGTGAGCAAGCTTCCTTTGGGACAAAAGGAGAATGAAGGGAAAATAGAGTATTTTTAAAAAGGTAGCATAAGACTTAAAAGGTGCTTTACATAGTAATTGTGGGGCACCTGAATACCAAGGTTCAGAATTGATACTTCCTTATGTAGGTAGTACAGAATCATTGAAGATTTTTGAATGGAGGAGTAACCAGAGTGGTATGTCAGGAAGATTACAGTCAGGGGAGAATTATGTCAGTGTATGTGCATGTCTCTTTTGGGGGAGTAAAAATTTGAGATTTCATTTCCTTCAAGCTAATTTATTTATTCATAAAAAATAAAAAGCAAATAACAGATGTAATGAAGTACACACAATTCTTTTCCTTTAGCAAAATGTGTAAAGGGTATCTGGTTGAAATGGAAGGAGATTTTGGCATACATTCAGAAAAGATTTACTGCTTAACTGAAGGCCTCTAAAAGAATAGCATGTCAACCCAAATATTTTTTTAGAGGTTGAGTTGTATCCAGCAGGGATCAGAGACTTGATGAAGCACAAACATGGAGAGGAGTAGCATTCCAGGCAGGAACTGGCTTTGGGGAACGTGCCATCTGGTATTAGAGAAAAGAGCTTACTTTGAATTCAAGAGAGAACTGTATCTGGCAAGTGAAAGTCAAGATGCAGAGAGGAGAGGAACCAGGGAGCTAATGTTTGAAATTATAATGTAACAAAAATCATGTCATTATGGTGGGTGAGACAACTTCCATTCCCCTTGCCTCCTATCCCGAACCATCAAAATGTATTGGAGGTTGGGACAGCTAGGCGCAGTGAATAGAGCACTGGCCCTGGAGTCAGGAGGACCTGAGTTCAAACTGGCCTCAGACACTTAACACAAAAAACTAGCCATGTGACCTTAAGTTACTTAACCCTAATTGCCCTACCTTCCCCCCTCCAAAGTGCAAAAAAAAAAAATGTATTGGATGGGGATGTCATGGTGTCCCAAATAATGTGTGACATGACATAGAATTACCACCCACCAATGTCATACAATATTTGTATAAATATTACCTCTTTCATGTGAAACATATCAACATTTTTTGATACATTAGTTTTGACACATTGCCTTCCAACTTGCCATCATATATAGCATTATCAAAAATAGACCACTACCACCACATAGGTACATTTAAATTCTCTCAGGGTCTTATGATTAACTCTATTAAGGGGAATTATATTTCTATTCCTGCTCTAGCTTTTGACTCCCTATCATTTGTGCTTTTTTCTACATGACATGCCACTCATTCATAGGGTAACACACCCATCCACCCAATATTATACAACCAGCCACTCATAATGATGATACTTTTATATATAGTTATACATGTATACGTTATATATAGTTATATAATTTATCACTCACAATAATGACACTTTCATATTTCAAACAAAACTAGTTTCTTAAAAAAGATACAAAATTACATCATAAATATCAATATGTTAAAGCCAATGCTTTATTTATTTATAAAATGTATTATATTATAGCAATATAATATATCCTATTCTGGGCAGTCAGGTAGCAGAGAAGTAGAAGTGCTGAGAAGAGCAAGAAAGAGTGAGAAGCAGAGAAGAGTGCTGGGCTTGTAGTCAGGAAGATTCATCTGGCCTCAGACATTTTACTAGCTGTATGACCCTGGGCAAGTCACTTAACCCTGTTTGCTTCAGTTTCCTCATCTGTATAATGATATACAAAAAGGAGACTCAATTATGTATGCCAAGAAAAAACCAACTGGGGTCGTGAAGAGTTGTCCATGACTGAAAAGCAACTGTATGAGAACAATGAAGAACAAATGGTTCAATAACTGCCATCAAATCAATTAAGTAATGAAGATTCTCCCACCAATAGGGAATCACTCAGCTAAAATCTCCTGCCACTGGACTCCTTCCCACACCTCTCACTAGGAAGCTTTTTAGCTTCTGACATGTCTTCAAAGCTCTGACATGTCTTCAATTCCTCAGTTTCTTCTCTCAGGTCCCTATACCTGCTTCCTATCTATTTAAATGGATTAAACTGATTCTCAGTTATTCAGCTTTCACTTAAAAATCAACACTCCCACATCAAATTGACAGTTTTTTATAATAATATCTTAGACTCCAAATATTTGATTTCTCATTTATATATATATATATATATATCAATTAAAATTAAAAAACAAAGTTTTTTTTCCTACTCATATTTGGAGTCAGAATCTTCATCTAGAACAGAGGCAATATTTAATTTAATATTTAAATTAAATTTTATGTTTATTTTTAGTTTACATCATTCATTTTCAAAAAATTTTGAGTTACAGATTTTCTCCCTGCCTTTCCCCTACCCACCACCCCAAAACAGCAATCTCACTGAATACCCCTTCCCCCAATATGCTCTTTCCTATATCCTCCCCCATACTCCCTCCGACTTTCTGGTAGGGCAAGATGAATCTCCATACCTCAGTGCAGAGGCAATATTTTATATGCTTTGACTATTAACATAACTTTTTAAGTTCCCATAAAAATTTGGTTTTTCTTTCATAACTAATCCATTCCATATGAAAAAGGCATTAAATAAACAGCATACCTTATTCTGTAATTATATGAAAACATTCAGCAGGCATTTGGAAATGTGGTTCTGGAGTTCAAAGTAGAGATTAGGGAGGAGATTTGGGTTTTGAAATGGCTTCTATGGAGATGATGGGAGTGGATGAAATAACCCATAAGAACCTAAGAGAAACAAGAGCAGAATATTGAACAAATACCTATGTTTAAAAGATGAGGAGTAAGTAAAAAAAGATAAAATGCAATAATGGTCTTAAAGGTAAGAAGAAATTTTGTGGGTGAAATTATATATATATATTTTTTTTTTTTTAGAGGTAGGATAGGGGCTAGCCACCGCCCCTGCCGCAGTCCCCCAGCTGAGCAGAGCCCTGGGCCGAGCGAGCGTGGCCGCCTGGGAGCTGGCGTGGACGCCACCACCGCGGCCCCCGCCCGGGGCAGACCTCGTAGTCATAGCTGTCCCTTTCCCCCCAGCACACCGCTTAACATCTGAAGAAGTATTTGATATGAATGGGATACCAAGGGTTGATGTTTTAAGACTCACTTGGGTAAAAGAATGTCGGGTTGATGAAGAAATTGCACTTAGAATTATTAATGAGGGTGCTGCCATTCTTCGAAGAGAGAAAACCAGGAGAGAAGTAGAAGCTGCAATTACAGTATGTGGTGGTATCCACGGCCAGTTTTTTGATCTCATGAAGCTGTTTGAAGGGGGAGAACCCCCTGCTAACACAAGATACCTATTCCTTGGCGATTATGTGGACAGAGGTTATTTTAGCATAGAGTGTGTCTTGTATTTATGGGTCCTGAAGATTGTCTACCCAAGCACATTATTTCTTTTGAGAGGCAACCATGAATGCAGACACCTTACTGAATATTTCACCTTTAAGCAGGAATGTAAAATTAAGTATTCAGAAAGAGTCTATGAAGCTTGTATGGAAGCTTTTGATAGCCTGCCTCTTGCTGCACTTTTAAACCAACAGTTTCTTTGTGTTCACGGTGGACTTTCACCAGAAATACACACACACTGGATGATATTAGGAGATTAGATAGATTTAAAGAACCTCCTGCCTTTGGACCAATGTGTGACTTGCTATGGTCTGATCCTCCAGAAGACTTTGGAAATGAAAAATCACAGGAACACTTTATTCACAATGCAGTTCGAGGATGCTCTTATTTTTATAACTATTCAGCAGTGTGTGAATGTTTGCAATACAATAATTTGTTATCGTTTATTAGAGCTCATGAAGCTCAAGATGCAGGCTGCTGTATTAAAATATGAAAATACTGTGATGAATATTCAACAATTTAACTGCTCTTCACATCCTTACTGGTTACCAATTTTAGGGATGTCTTCACATGATCACTACCATTTGTTGGAAAAAAAGTGACAGAGATGTTGGTAAATGTTCTGAGTATTTGCTCTGATGATGAACTAATGACTGAAGGTGAAGATCAGTTTGACGGATCAGCAGCCACATGGAAAGAAATGATCCGAAACAAAATTCAAGCAATTGGCAAGATGGCAAGAGTCTTCTTCTCTGTTCTCAGGGAGGAGAGTGAAAGTGTGCTGACACACAAGGGCCTGACTCCCACAGGGATGTTGCCTAGTGGAATGTTGGCTGGAGTACAAAAGACCCTGCAAAGTTGTAATGATGCTATGCACCTAGGTGTGCCTCAGATGGACTGGGGCACCCCTCACTCTTGGGCTAGCACTACATATAATGCATGCAGGGAGTTTCTTCTGCTTTTCAGTTTGTGTCTCAGTAGCTGACATGGGCAGGGTGCCATATGTTAGGCAGTTTCTGATCAATACTTGATCAGGGCAGACACTTGACAATCTGGTTATTTCACAGAAAAACAATGGACGCTTCCTCAAATTTTCAGTAGAAGATGTGGGGCTAGCTAGTCATTCATTATGTCTAGGAAGTCAAATGTAATTGATTATTTATTTATTTATTCACTTATTTAAATGCATTATTAAAACTTCAGCCCTTGCTAACAAAAGCCCCCACTTTTAAGTGTGTGAATCAGAAATATTCAGAATGAAAAAATGGAAATAATGTGATTCCCAGTTTTTTGTTGTTTGCTTTTCATTTATGTAATTGTATTAGATTGTGCTTATTTTCCATTTGGGAAATTTCAGATATTTAATTTTAGTGTTAACAGTCTGCTAAGGGCCCCAGAACATTACTATGCACATCATTTGCTGACAGATTTGTGCAAGGTTTTGTACTCTGGTAAATGATGCCAAAGTTTGTTTTCTGTGGTGTTTGTCAAATGTTCTATGTATAATTGATCAGCTCTGTAACATGCTGTTTCCTTCCTCTGCAGATGTAGCTGCTTTCTTAAATCTGTCTGTCTTTCTCTATAAGTATGTTAAATTAAAAACTACTTTATCAGACACTTGTCTGTCTCTTGATGTAGAAGCAACTTTGTAGCACCTTGTTTTAAGGTTGGCTGCATTTGGGCTGCACTCTGTGCATTCTGAACAATTATGTAATTGAGCAGATATTAAATCATTGTTATAAGTGGAGAATAAAGGGGTTGAACTTAAATCCTGTAAGGCAAAAATTGAAAGGGTGTTTATTAAGTGTGCCTATATTTTTGCATGAAAATAAAAAGAATTCTACATAAAGCATTCCTGTAAAAAAAAAAAAGTAGGATAGGTAATAAGGAAGAAAGGAGAGATCCAATGTGGAACATAACTAAGGAGGAAATAGAAACAAATAGGTTAAGTGATGGAAGAAGGTCCCTTCCTCCAAATTGCCATATATTTCCTTTGAAGTTTAAAAATTCTAGAAATCACTTTTTTCTTATGACTCCTGGGTGCTAATTATTCTTTTTGAATTCTCTTCAGTTCCTTATTTTCAAGGAGTTTCCAGATCTTTTTCCTAAGAAGCAATGAAAACTTTCATAATAAGAAAAATTATGAGCACTTTATGTATACTTAGTAAAGTCTTTGGAAAATCTCACTTCTCAGGTTAATTTCACTAATGATATTTATTTTTTACCCCAATTTTTAGTTTTCAACATTCATTTCCACAAGATTTTGAATTATAAATTTTCTCCCCATCTTTCCCCTATCCCCACACCAAGATAGTAACCTCTTCCCCAAGTCTATTGTCTCTTATATTCTCCTCCATCCCCCCCCCCAATTTTGTCAATGATATTAAAGATTGATCCCAAGCTGCAGACAACTTATCCCCTTTCTTCACCTACCTAGGATTATCAGACACAATGAAAAATCGAGAATATCAAGGAATAGTTTCAATCCATAATTCTGGACTTTTAAATGTAAAATGATTTTTTCAATCTTGTCAAAATGAATACAAAGCACATCTTGTGTTGCCAGTGGTATTGCCATTATATACTTAAGTATTTTGTTTTAAAAATTATTCTTACTTAAAAAAAAAAAAGACTCAGGGACCCCAGAAGACAAGCTATCCCCAAAGGTTCATTCTTATTTTTTTTCTTTTTTTTTTTTTTAGTTTTTTTTAATTAATTCTTTAATTTATTAATTTGTTTGTTTCCTTTTAATTTACAGGATTCAATTCCACAATTCCTTGAATTTCACATTTTGTCCCCCTCCTTCCCCTCCCCCCCCCCATGGCGTCTTATAATCAAGTACAGGATCTCTAGATACTTTCACATTATACAATGGTCAGGTTATAAGGATGGATTGTACCAGCTGGGATGAAAAATGGTATAGAGGACATAAAATCAAATAAGAGAACAAAAAAGATCAGGTATTTTGCTTCCACCTGGATATAAATTTAGTTCTTTCTAGTTCTTTCTCTGGATGCACGTTTTTCTCTCCATCATGCTTCTTTTGGGGTTGAATTATATCCCTGCATTGTTGAGAAGAGTCCAGTCTATCAAAGTTGGTCATCACACATACGTTGTGTCTGTGATTGTGTACAAATTCCTCCTGGTTCTACTCTTCTCACTCAGCATCAGTTCTTTTAAGCCTCTCCAGGTAAATATGAAGACCGCCTACTCCCCGTTTCTTATAGCGCAATAATATTCCATAACATGCATATACCACAACTTGTTCAGCCATTCCCCAATTGATGGACACCCCCTTAATTTCCAATTCTTTGCCACAACAAAAAGAGCTGCTATAAACATTTTTGTACATATGGGTCTTTCTCCCATTTCTATGATCTCTTTGGGAATATAACCCTAGGAGTGGTATTGCTGGATCAAAGGGTACGAAAGTATTTATAGCCCTTTGGGCATAGTTCCAGATTGCTCTCCAGAAAGACTGGATCAGTTCACAGCTCCACCAACAATGCATTAGTGTTCCAGTTTGCCCACATCCTCTCCAGCATTTGTCATTTTCCTGTTTTGTCATCTTAGCCAATCTGACTGGTGAGATGTGGTACCTCAGAGTTGTTTTGATTTGCATTTCTCTAATCAATAGTGAATTAGAGCATTTCTTCATGTGCTTATAGATAGCTTTAATTTCTTTCTCTGAAAACTGCCTGTTCATATCCTTTGACCATTTATCAATTGGGGAATGACTTGTATTCTTATAAATTTGACTCAGTTCTCTGTATATTTTAGAGATGAGTCCTTCGTCAGAGACATAGGTTGTAAAGATTCTTTCCCAATTTCCCACCTCCCTCTTAATCTTGGTTACATTGGCTTTATTTGTACAGAAACTTTTCAATTTCATGTAGTCAAAATTATCCATTTTACATTTTATAATGTTCTCTAATTCCTGTTTCGTCATAAAGTCATTCCCTCTCCACAAGTCTGATAGGTAAACTATTCCTTGTTTTAGCAGACTGCTTACAGTATCAACCTTTATACCTAGATCATGAACCCATTTAGACTTGATTTTGGTATATGGTGTTAGATAATGGTCTATGTCCAGTTTCTGCCATACTATATTCCAGGTTTCCCAGAAGTTTTTGTCAAATAGTGAGTTCTTATCCCAAAAACCAGGGTCTGGGGGTTTATCAAACAATACATTACTGTAGTCATTGACTTCTGAATCTCGTGTGCCTAATCTATTCCATTGATCCACTCCTCTATTCCTAAGCCAGTACCAAGTAGTTTTGATGACTGCTGCTTTATAGTACAGATTAAAATCTGGTAAAGCTAGTCCACCTTCCCTAGCATTTTTTTTCATTAATTCCCTTGATATTCTGGACCATTTATTCTTCCAGATGAATTTTGTTACTATTTTTTCTAACTCTATAAAGTAGTTGTTTGGTAAATTAATTGGTATGGCACTAAATATATAATTTAATTTAGGTAAAATTGTCATTTTTATTATATTAGCTCGACCCAGCCATGAGCAATTGATATTTTTCCAATTAGTTAGATCTGATTTTATTTGTGTGAAAAGTGTTTTGTAGTTATGATCATACAGGTCCTGGGTTTGTTTTGGCAGGTAGATTCCCAAATATTTTATAATGTCTACAGTAACTTTAAATGGGATTTCTCTTTCTACTTCTTGCTGTTGAATTTCATTGGAAATATATAGGAATGCCGAGGATTTATGTGGGTTTATTTTATATCCTGCAACTTTGCCAAATTTATTTATTGTCTCAAGCAGTTTTTTACTTGATTCTCTAGGATTCTCTAAGTATATCATCCTATCATCTGCAAAGAGTGATAGCTTGGTCTCTTCGGTTCATTCTTATTATAGGAAACTATATGTCAGATTTGCTTATTCCATATTTTATTATTAATTATAATTTGTGGACCTTGGGCAAGTCTAAATGCTTGAAATAGCTCTTTTGCTATTATGGAAATTTCCCAAGTAATTATCTGTCCAGTTAGTTGAATCATCCAAGATGATTTTCATAAGCCAATTCACATAAACTTTTCTCTCAGGAAAAAGCAACAGAAATAAAATTTCTTCTAATGCAAAATGAACTATCTAAATTTAGTGGTACCAAATTGTACTAGATTTTTTAATCTTCTGTTCTAGTTCAGGGAACTTTGGGCACCAACATGATACAGTGGAAAGAATGGTCTGAAAGAAGTCATGAGTTATCTCTCTTAGAATCCATCCTTCCCATTTTCCACTTCTGGGAGCAAAGATGGCTGAGTAAGAAGTTAGTTGCTCTCACCCTCCCTTATTGACCTCTGAAAGCCAAGGAAATATTACCTCAGGAAAAATCCTGGAATAACTATGCCAGCAGAAAAATAGGGTGCAGCAGTCTTGCAGCCCAGGAAGCTTGAGGGATCAATGGGAAAGACCCCTCTTGTTCTGGGAGAGGGGGAGCAGTCCAGGATGGTAGGCTCCCAGCAAGCCAGCAACAAACCTCACCTGAGCCAACCAGGGAAAATCCTGATTCCCAGGATGATGGAGCAGGCAAGCTCCAACAACAGCACCACTGAGTGCCTCAGCACAGGCAGGTAAACTGGTATGAATCAGTTCAGAAAACCACCATGTGCATCATTGTTCTCCAGCAGCCTAATCTCTCCATACTTCAGCACAACTCTAAGAAGCACAACTGCAGGAGGCATAGATCCAGGCTGGCAGACATTCTCTAGCAGCCAAAAAACTTCAAGCACTTTAAAGAAGCTCGGGTGAGTAGGCATCTCCCAGGGGCCATACTCCCCACCCTAACCCTGAGAGCTGCAATGTTGCTGACCCAAGCTCAGTACCAGGTAAGCTACCAGACCCATATAGCCTCCAGCTACAAGCACCTGAGGCCCCAGCATACAAAATCCTGGTCTCCCAACACAGGAAGCTTGGATTAACCTATGCTCCAACAGGAGAGTTCAACTTTAAAAGCCAGGAAATAGGCACACACCATGAACAAAAAGCAGAAATGGACAATAGCTGTAGATCCTTATTATAGGGACAGGGAAAATCAAGGCAAATTCAGAAGAGGACAACACTGTCAACATACCCATGTCTTAAACTTCAAAGGAGAATATGAACTGGTCAAAAAAAAGAAAAGCCTTCTTGGATGAGTTCAAGAAGAATTTTAAAAGACAAATAAGAGAGGTAGATGAAAAAATAGGAAAAGAAATGAGAGGTATGGAAGAGAGAGTCAATATCCAGGAAAAAGAAGGACAAAAAATGAAGGTAGAAAACAAATCCTTAAACAATACAATTGGTCAAATGGGGAAAAAGTACACTGAGGAAAACAACTCTTTTAAAAGTAGAAATGGTAGGGGCAGCTAGGTGGTGCAGTGAATAGAGCACTGGCCCTGGAGTCAGGAGCACCTGAGTTCAAATCCGGCCTCAGACACTTAACACAAAAAATAGCAGTGTGACCTTGGGCAAGTCAATTAACCCCAACTGCCTTACCGTCCCCCTCCAAAAAGAAAAAAAAAGATTAAGTGCATTTAAAAGAAAGTAGAATTGGCCAAATGGAAAAGAGGTACAAAAACTCACTGAAGAGAAGAATGCCTTAAAAAGTGAAATGAGCCAAATGGAAAAAGAGGAATAAAATCTAAGAGAAGTAAACAATTCATTAAAAATTATAATTTGGCAAGTGGAAGCTAACGACTTTGTGAGATATCAAGAATCAGTCAAACAGAAACAAAACAATGAAAAAATGGAGGAAAATGTAAAATACCTCATTGATAAAACAACACCTGAAAAATATTATCCAGGAGAGACAATTTAAAAATTATTGGTCTACCCAAAAACCATGATAAAAAAAGAAAACATGGACAGAGTCTTTTAAGAAATTATCAAGGAAAACTGCCCTGAGGTCCTAGAACCAGGAGGTAAAATATTCATTGAAAGAATCTGCCAAACAGGGGAAAGAAGCAAGATGGTGGAGAGAAAGGAGAAACTCAACTGAACACCTTCATAAATTCCATCATTAACCTCTCAGAAGTGAATCTGAATGGGTTTTGGAGTGACAGAATCCTTTGGGAGATGAAGTGTGACAAATTCCCAGTCCAAGAAAGTGGTCATGTAGGACTGGGCAGGGGGAGCAAGGAGCATGAAACATGGGGGTTGCACCAGTGTAGACCTGTGAACAGACCACAGTGAAGACAGAATGAGCCCTGGCCAGTGGATCCACACACCACAGGGGCAATTCTCAGACCTTTCACTGTAGGATGGAGGATCTGTTGAAGCTTGGTAAGAGAAAAGTGAGAGAAGCCTGGTGAAAAAAGAGAAAAGTGAGACAAGCTCACAGCCTAGATGTTTAAAAATCACCTGTCTGAACTTCTGGTTGCCAAGCTGCTCTAATCCCACTAACTGACCCTGAAAACCCAGAGAATATTCCCCCAGTGTAAAATCCTGAAATAGTGGAACAAATGGCAGGCCTGGGAGTCCTAGAGGAAGGGTTTGACTGAGGCTGTGCCAAACCTGGAGTGAAGGGTGGGAGGCATCCCAGCAAGCCCCATCTCGGCTGACCACCCAGAGATCCTGAAACCCAGGGGAGTGGAGCCAGATCACTAAGACCAGAAAACCAGGTTGCCTTAGTGCAATCAGGGGAATCTGCATACACCAGTGTGATCCTGCATGAGCTCTAGCCCAGGGGCACAGGGGCAGAAACCTGAAGTGGCCAGACCACCCCTCCCCCACACCTTACTCTGTGAGTCTCAGTGTAACCCAGAGGAAACATCAAAAGTTCTGCCCTTGGCCTCAGTCTAGAAACTCAGAGGCCACAGATCACAAAGTCAACAGCCAGGCCCCTAGCTCCTAGCTAAAGAAGTGTGGGTCAGAGCCCTCTGTACCCCCAGAAGCAGAAATCTACTTTAAAAGCCAAGAAACAGGCAATCACAATGGGCAAGAAGGAAGCTGGAAAAAAAATGATTGAATCCTATTATAGCGAGCAAGAAGAACCAAATTCAGAAGACAGCACTGACTTTATACTCACACCTGAGACCACAGAAGGGAATATAAGCTTGTCTCAAGCCCAGAAAGCATTCTTAGAAGAGCTCAAGAAGAATTTTTAAAAGACAAATTAGAGAGGCAGAAGATAAATTGAAGAATTATTTTAAAATTATAATTAACAAAATGCAAAAGGTCTCACTGAAGAAAAGAAATCTTTAAAAAATAAAATTTGTGAATTAGGAAGGGAGGTTCAAAATCTAACTGGAGAAAGTAAATCCCTAAAAGTGAAATCTGAACATATGGAAAAGGAGCTTCAAAAATTAAACCAAGGAAAATAATTAACTAAAATTTATAATCAGTCAAATAGAATTTAATAACTCTATAAGGTATCAAGAATCAGTCAAACAAAACCTAAGATTGAAAAAATTAGAAGAAAATATAAAATATCTCATTGGAAAAGCAACTAACCTGGAGAACAGATCCAGGAGAGATAATCTAAGAGTTATTGTTCTACCAGAAAGCCATGTTGAAAGAATCTCCCACTCACCTCCTGAAAGAGATCCCACAATGAAAACACCAAGAAATATTGTAGCCAAATTAAAAAATTATCATATCAAAGAGAAAATACTGCAAGCAGCCAGGAAAAAAAAACAATTTAAATATCATGGAACAAAATTCAGGATTACACAGGACTTGCAGTTTCTATATTAAGAGATCAAAGGGCATAGAATACAATATTCCATAAGGTAAAGGAGCTTCTTTTATAATAAAAAATCAACTACCATGTGAAAGTGAGCATAATCTTTTAGAGGAGGAGGTGAACATTCAACAAAATAGTGGACTTCAAAACATTTCTGATGAAAAGACCAGAGTTCAACACAATATTTGATCTTCTAATACAAGACTCAAAAGAGGCATTAAAAAGGTAAACAGGTATTGAATATTTGAAGAACAATTTAATTCCAATACTTTATAGATTTTTTGAGAATATTGGAGAAAAAGTCATAACAAATAGTACTGATACCTAAATCAGAAAGAGCCAAAATGGAAAATAAAATTATAGAACAATTCCCCACATGAATATAGATGCAAAAATTTTAAATAAAATATTAGCAAAAAGACTTCAGCACCTTATCACAAGAATAATACACTTTGATCATGTAGGATTTGTTCCAGGAATGCAAGAATTGTTTAATATTAGGAAAACTATCAGTATAATTGATCATATCAACAATAAAACTAGCAGAAATTACATAATTATCTCAATAGATACAGAAAAGGCTTTTGACAAAGTACAACATCCATTCCTATTAAAAACAATAGAAAATATAGGAATAAATAGAGCCTTCCTTAAAATAATAAGTAGCATCTATTTAAAGCCATCAGTAAGTATTATATGCAATGAGGATAAGCTAGAAGCATTTCCAATAAGATCAGTGGTGAAACAAGGGTGTCCACTATCACCCCTCTTATTCAATCTGGTACTAAAAATGTTAGCAGTAGCAATTAGAGAAGAAAAAGAAATTAAAGGAATCCAATTAGACAAAGAAGAGACCAAGTTAACACTCTTTGAAGATGATATGATGATATACTTAGAGAATCCTGGACAATCAAGTAAAAAACTACTGACAATAAATAAATTTGGCAAAGTTGCAGGATATAAAATAAACCAATAGAAATCCTCAGCATTCGTATGTATTTCTAATGAAATGCAACAGCAAGAGATAGAAAGAAAAATCCCATTTAAAGGAATTGTAGACATTATAAAATATTTGGGAATCTACCTGCCGAGACAGACCTGGGACCTATATGAATACAACTACAAAACACTTCTCACACAAATAAAGTCAGATATAACTAATTGGATAATAAAAATGACAATTTAACCTAAATTAAATTACATATTTAGTTTCATAGCAATCAATTTACCAAAAATTACTTTACAGAACTAGAAAAAAAATAGTAACAAAATTCATTTGGAAGAACAAAAGGACCAGAATATTAAAGGAATTAATGAAAAGAAATGTTAGGGAAGGTGGCCTAGCTATACCAGATTTTAATCTGTATTATAAAGCTGCAGCAATTAAAACTACTTGGTACTGGCTGAGGAATAGAGCACTGGATCAATGGAATAGATTGGGTACATGAGACTCAGCATTCAATGACTATAATAATCTACTCTTTGACAAACCCAAAGACCCCAGTTTTGGGGATAAGGACTCACTATTTGACAAAAAACTGCTGAGAAAACTGGAATATAGTATGGCAGAAACTGGGCATAGTCCATTATCTAAAACCATATAGCAAAATTAAGTCTAAATGGGTGCATGATCTAGATATAAAGGATGATACTGTTAGTAATTTGGAAAAGCAAGGAATAGTTTATCTGTCAGATTTACGGAGAGGGGAACACTTCATGACCAAACAAGAATTAGAGAGCATTATAAAATGCAAAATTGATCATTTTGATTACATTAAATTGAAAAACTCTTGTACAAACAAAGCCAATGTAACCAAGATTAAGAGGGAAGTGGAAAACTGGGAAAGAATTTTTATAACCAATGTCTCTGATAAAGGCCTCATTTCTAAAATATGCATGCTCTTCCATCACTGTGTTGCAACAGAGTTCCCCACTGACCCTTTACTTTCTCTTTGACATTTATGGGTTGAGAAGTCTGGAAACTGCCACAGCTGCCAGTGATTCACTCCCATGAAGTAGGCTCCTGCCAGTCTGTGCTGTGGGTCGGTGCTGCCCTAGGTCTGCTTGTGGGCAGTTCTTTTCTGGTCTTAAGGCCCTGCTATGAATCAAATTTGTTACTTTGTTGCTGCTACCCCTCATTGTCAGGGCTGCAGCCCACTGCATAGCCATTGGTATAAGGGTTGATGTCTACCCCCACTAAAGCGGGTCCCCCCTCCAACTAGGTTCAGGGCTCTAGAACATGTGTCTTTTCTTGGAAGTCATTTCCCTCAATTTGAAATAAAACTTCTATTTTATTCCTAACTGTCCTGTCTCTAACCTTCTCTGTTCAGCTCTGGTCACCCACAAATTAAAAACTACCGTAGTTCCATCAAGCTGACATTAATTGGTGTCAGAAGTGGGGTTAAACCCCCAAGAGGACTTTAAGAAAGAGGAATTGGACTCTCTGCTTTGATTAAGGGGATTGTAACCTATTGTGGTCCAGGGATGAACAATGAACTGTGACCTAGGGGTGTAGTGTTTTGTGATCTTTGCTGCCCCTGGGGATGTGCTGTATTAGGGAAGACCCTGGTCCAGGACCCCATGATGTATAAGCAGTACTATGGACAGTACTTTGGATGGTACCTGAAGTGGGGAGGGGTTAGCTGCTCAATCCTCAAAGATTTGGGTCCCTGAAAAATGTGCAAGGAGGTATGCTGTGTTATATACTGTGTGCTATGTTAACATACTGTGTGTTATGTTACATACTGAATGATATGCTTTGTTTTAGACCTCATGGCCATGTTTCTTGGGGAAAAGGGTCAGTTACTTTTATGTCTATTTGAGACCATGTGGCCACTCTGGTAATATGCTATGTAATTGAACTGTCCAAGAGTAGAATGAGTTGCTTTAATAAGTGGTGTGTTCCCTTTACTTGAAGATCTTCCAGGAAAACCCAGACTACCAGTTTATAGTGGGAATTCTTTTCAGTTATGGTTTAGACTAGATGGACCCTGTGATTTCTTTTGGCTCTGAAGTTCTGTGACTTTGGTTCTATGTTTTATGGTCATTATTTAAAATGGAGGAGGGGGGTGATGACTCTTGATGACCATAGGACAGCCTTCTTTATCTAGATGGGAGAGAGTTTGAACAGGAATAATGTTTGAGTGATAGTATAGCTTACTTTAACAGACAACCACTGTCTGCTTAGCAACACTTTCTATCTTTGCTACAGCAGACAAGAAGTTTTCACTGGAAGGAAACTGATCCAGAAGAGTAATATACAAAAGGGGAAAAAAGACCTTGTAGAATTAACTAGGAGTTGGAAAGAAGGAAACTGGAGATTTTAGTCAAAATATATAATTGAAGATAGAGGACTTCTGGGATGGCTGAGTAAAAAGTCTTTCCCACTCTCCATTATTGACCTCTAAAAACCCAGAAAATATCAACCCAAGAAAAACTCTGGAACACTTGAGTTAGCAGAAGAACAGGGTGCAATGTCTTGTAGCCCAGGGAGCTTGGGGGATTAAAGGGAAAGGCCCCTTTTGCTTTGGTAGAAGGGGAGCAGTACAGGATTGAGAGCATCTCAGCAAACCAGAAGCAAGCCCCACCTCAGCAAACCAGGGGTACATCCTGAGCCCTCAGGTGGAAGTGGAGTAGGCAAGTGCCAACACCAGGAGCAACTTCCCCCCCCTCCCCTGAGTGCCCTTGCACAGGCAGGGAAACTGGTAGACTCCAGCTTGGAAAATCACCACATGTACTGGTGACCAGGCATACTATAGCAATCAAACCTTCCAGTGCTTCAAAGCAACTTGGGTGAGCAGGCATACTCCAGTGGCCACAGCCCCCTCCCCACCCTTAGAACTTCAGTGTTGCTAACCGCAGTTCAGCACCCAGTAAGCTGCCAGACCCCTACAGTCTTCAGCTTCAAACACCTGAGACCCCCTGCTCAAGAAACTCTGGTCAGTGCCCCTGTGCTGTAGCAGAAGAGTTCAACTTTAAAAGTCAGGAAATACACAAATGCCATGAGCAAAAAGCAGAAGCAAACAATGACCACAGATTCTTACTATGGGGATGGGGAAGATCAAAATACAAATTCAGAAGAAGACAATATTATCAATATGCCACATCCAAAACTTAAAAGGGAAATATGAATTGTTCTCAAGCCCAAAATGCCATCTCAGAAGAGCTCACAAAGGTTTTAAAAATTCAAATAAGCGAGGTAGAAGAAAAAATGGGGGAAAAATAAAAGGTATGTGTGAGAGTCAATAACTTGGAAAAGGAAGGACAAAAATTGACTATAGAAAACAAATCCTTAAAAAGTAGAATTGGCCAAATGGAAAAGTAGGCAAAAAACCTAATAGAAGAAAACAATTTGTTAAAAATTGGAACTGGTCAAGTGGAAACTAATGACTATATGAGCCATCAAGAATCATTCAAACAAAATCAAACGAATAAAAACATAGAAGAAAATACAAAATACCTCACTGGAAGAACAACTGACCTAGAAAATAGATCCAGGAGAGACAATTTAAAAACTAATGGTTTACCTGAAAGCCATGATGAAAAAAAGGAGCCTGGACAGTGTCTTCCAAAAAATCATCAAAGAAATTGTCTCTCAAGTCCTAGAACCAGAGGGTAAACCATCATCAAAAGAATCAACTAATTAACCTCCTCAAAGAGATCTAAAATTTAAAATGCAAAGGAATATTTTTGATTTTTTTCTGTTTTTTAAAATTTATTTTTAGTTTTAAACATGCATTTCCACAAGATTTCGTGTTACAAACTTTCTCCCTGTCTTTCTCCTACCCCCCAGCCCAAGATAGCAAGCATACTGAGTTCCCCTTACTCCAATCGGCTCTCTCTTATATCCTCTCCCCCCCCCCCCCCCAACTTTATAGAAGGGCAAGATGGATTTCTATACCCCAGTGCCAGTATATCTTATTTCCCAGTTGCATATAATTTTTTTTACATTTGTTTTCAAAACTTTGATTTCCAAATTCTTTCCCTTCTTCCCTCCTCACACTCCCCCACTGTGAATAAAAACATTTCAATATAGGTTGTACATGTGTAGTTACATAAAACATTTCCATAGCAGTTATATTGTGAAAGACTAACTATATTTCCCTTCATCATATCCTGCCCTCCACTTATTCTATCTTCTACTTTGACCCTGTCACTTTTCAAACCTATGTGCTTCTAATTGCTCTCTCCCCCAATCTGCCCTCCCTTCTATCATCCCCTTCTTATCCCCTTCCCCCCTACTTTCCGGTAGGATAAGATACCCAAACGAGTGTGTATGTTATGCCCTCCTTAAGCCAAATTCACTGAGAGTAAAGCCTGCTCTTTCCCTCCATTGCAACAGTTTTTTCTTTCCTCTTTTATATGAGATAATTTACCTTATTCTATCTCTCCTTTTCTCCTTCTCTCATTATATTCCTCTCACCTCTCAATTTTGTTTTTCAGATATCATCCTTTCCTATTCAACTGATCCTGTGCCCTCTATCTATGTATACCTGCACACACATACACACATACATACTCACATATGGATTTATACACAATACACCCTCATAATACACATGTGTATCCATACATATATGTATAAGTGTGTGCATGTATCCCTTCAACTATCCTCATACTGAGAAAAGTCTCATGAGGTGCAATGATCATTTTTCTATGCAGGAATGTAAATAGTTCAACTTTAATAAGTTTCTTATGATTTCTTTTTCCTCTTTACCTTCTCATGATTCTCTTGCTTCTTGTACTTGAAAGTCAAATTTTCTGTTCAGCTCTGGTTTTATCATCAAGAATAATTGAAATTTTATTGAATGACCATATTTTCCCCTGAAGCATTATACACAGTTTTGCTGGGGAGATGATTCCTGGTTTTAATCCTTAGCTCCTTTGACATCTGGAATATCATATTCTAAGCCCTTTGATCCCTTAATGTAGAAGCTGCTAGATCTTGTGTCATCCTGAATGTATTTCCAAAATACTCAAATTGTTTCTTCCTGGCAGCTTGTAACATTTTCTCCTTCACCTGTGAACTCTGGAATTTGGCTATGATATTCCTAGGAGTTTACTTTTGTTGTTCTTCTTCAAGAGGCACTTGGTGAATTCTTTCAATTTCTATTTTGTCCTCTGGTTCTAGAATATCAGAGCAATTTTCCTTGAGAATTTCTTGAAGGGTGATTTCTAGGCTCTTTTTTTGATCATGGTAGTAGAATAATTTTTAAATTATCTCTCCTGGATCTATTTTCCAGCCCAGTGGTTTTTCCATTGACATATTTCACACTGCCTTCTATTTTATCATTTGTTTCTATCTGTTTTACAGTATCTTAATTTCTCATGAAGTCATTATCTTCCATTTGTTCTAATCTAATTTTGAAGGAATTATTCTCTTCAGTCAGTTTTTGAAATTCCTTTTCCATCTGGGCAATTCGAGTTTTTAAGGTATTCTTCTCCTCATTGGCTTTTTGGGTCCCTTTTGCCATTTGAGTTAGTCTATTTTTTTTCCTTTTTTGGAGGGCAATTGGGGGTTAAGTAACTTGCCCAAGGTTACACGGCTAGTTTTTGTGTGTGTGTGTGTGTGTGTGTGTGTGTGTGTGTGTGTGTGTGTGT
>NW_027186473.1:65622725-65645122 GCF_028583685.1 Petaurus breviceps papuanus | reverse complement strand
GTGTGTGTGTGTGTGTGTGTGTGTGTGTGTGTGTGTGTGTGTGTGTGGGTCTTAAGTGTCTGAGGCCGGAAGCAAACTTCAGTCCTCCTGACTCCAGGGCCGACACTTTACTCACTGTGCCACCTAGCCAACCCGAGTTAGTCTATTTTTAAAAATGTTATTTTCTTCAGTATTTCAGAGCGTTTCCTTTAGCAGGCTGGTGACTTGCTTTTCATGATTTTCTTGCATCATTCTCATTTCTCTTCACAATTTTTCCTCCACTTTTCTTACTTGATTTTCAAAATCCTTCTTGAGCTCTTCCATGACCTATAACCAATTTATATTTTTCTTAGTAGCTTTTGATACAGGAGTTTTTATGTCAATGAGTTCTTCTGCCTCCATGTTTTGATCCTTTTTGTCCCCCAAAAAGGATTCTCTGGTCCAATTGTGCTTCCTCTGCTTTTTCATCTTGCCAGACAGTTACTTGACTTTTGAGTTCTTTGCCACACTAGAACTCTGCTCCCAGAGTGGAAAGCTGTGTGTCCCAAATAACTGGGGTTTTTGCAAATGTTGTCAGAGTGAAGAGGAGGGCACCCTCTCTAAAGACACCCCAGGATCACCACTCTGGCACACTGCCACACACCCCAGGATAACCACCCAAGTCCACGATCCATATCCAAGCAGGTCAAAGCAAGAGAGATTACCCTCTGAATTGTCACTTGGTCCCCCTACAATCTGCAGGCCAGGAGTTCTGGAGGCAGCCATGGGGCAGCAGCTGCAGCTGCCTTGCCTTCACCACCTCTCACTCTGGGTGGGGACAGGGGCCAGACCATGCTCTTCCATCACTGTGTTGCAACAGAGTTCCCCACTGACCTTTTGCTTTCTCTTTGGCATTTATGAGTTGAGAAGTCTGAAAACTGCCACAGTGATTCACTCCCATGAAGTAGCCTCCTGCCAGTCTGTGCTATGAGTAAGTGCTGGCCTAGGTCTAGTTGTGGGTGGTTCACATGGTACTGCACTCAGATCCCAGCTATGTGTCATAGAACCTTCCATTCAGCCTGCCAGGCTGCCTTCAGAGGGAGATTTTGTTCTTTATGTCACTTTGTGGTTTCTGTAGCTCTAAAATTTGTTTAAAGTCATATTTTACAGGTACTGGAGGTTTTAGAAGTGGGAGCTATGCAGTGTTCCTGTTTTTACTCTGCCATCTTGGCTCCACCCAATGCCAAGGAATATTGTAACCAAATACCCAAATTACCAGGTCAAAGAAAAAATACTGCAAACAACCAAAAAGAAACAATTCAAATGTCATGGAACCACAGTCAGGACTAAGCAAGACTTTGCAGCTTCTACATAAAATATCAGAGTATTTGGAATATCACATCACATTAGGCAAAGGATTACAACCAAAGATCAACAACCCAGCAAAATTGAGCATAATCTTTCAGGGGAGGATATGGACATCCAAAGAAATAGGGACTTCCAAACTTCCCTGATGAAAATACCAGAGCTCAACAGAAAATTTAACCTTCAGATCCAAGACTCCAGAGAGGAAAGAGAAAACTATTACATGTTATTCAATAAGGGCAAACTGTTAACATCTTTGCAAGAGAAGATGATGCTTACAACTCTTGAGAACTGCATCATTATTATGATATTTAAAAGGGGTATACATAGAGGTCATGGGGATGAAATGTGACCTAGGGTTGTAGTGTATTGTGTTTTTTGCTGCCCCTGGGGATGTGCTGTATTAGGGAAGACCCTAAAGTGACTTTGATGTGATGATATAAAATCTAATTAAATAATGGAAAGGAAAGGAAATGAGGAGGCAGAAATGGGTGAATAACATCATGTTAAGAGGCACAAAGGCCTTTTACAGGAAATGGAAAGAAGGGAGGAAGATGAGCATTGTGTAAACCTTACTTTCATCAGATTTCACTCAAAGAAGGAATAACCTAATCAGTTAGGATTACAAATCTCACTTACTCTATAGGAAATAGGAGATAAAAGCAAAAGAAAGGGGAAGGTGTGGGTAGAAGGGAGGGAAGATTGAGGGAGGCAGTGGTCAAAAGCAAAATTCCAGGGAGGAGGGAAAGGGAGAAAGGAAAGAGAAAAGCATAAACAGGGGAAAGCAGGATGGAAAGACAAGAGAGCAGTCATAATTGTGAATGTGAATGGAATAGAAATTACCAGGAATATTATAGCCAAATTTCAGAGTTTCCAGGTCAAGGAGAAAATGTTTCAATCAGCTAGAAAGAAACAATTCAAGTACTGAACTACAATCAGAATAACACAAGATTTAGCAGCTTCTACATTAAAGGATTGGAGGGCTTGAAATATGATATTCTGGAGGCCAATGAAGATAAGATTACAACCAAGAATCATTTAACCATAAAAACTGAGTATAATCAAATGGATATTTAATTAGATAGAAGATTTCAAGCATTCTTGATGAAAAGATCAGAGCTGAATAAAAAATCTAACTTTCAAATACAAGGCTGAAGAGAAGCATAAAAAGGTAAAGAGGAAAGAGAAATCATAAGGAATTTAATAATTTTAAACTCTTTACATTCCTATGTGGGAAGATGATACTTGTAACTCATAAGACCTTTCTCATTATTAGGGTAGTTAGAAGGAGTATATTGACAGAGGGCACAGGTGTGAGTTGAATATGAAGGGATGATGTCTAAAAATAAAATTAAGGGGTGAGAAAGTAATGTACTGGGAGAAAGAGAAATGGAGAGGCAGAATGGGATAAATTATCTCATATAAAAGAGGAAAAAAAAGCTTTAACAGTGGAGGGGAACAGAGAGGAGGTGAGAGGGAATGAATGAACCTTACTCTCATCAGAAATGGTTCAAAATGGGAACAGTATGAACATTCAATTGGGTATATAAATCTATCTTACCCTATAGGAAAATAAAAGGGGAAGGGGATAAGGGTGTGTGTGTGTGTGATAGAATGATGGGCAGATTGGGGGAAGGAATAGTCAGAAGCAAAACACTTTTGAGGAGGGACAGGGTAAAAGGAGAGAGAGGATAGAATAAAGTGGGGAATAGAATGGAGGGAAATACAGTTAGTAAATGTAAAAAAAAATAGATACTCTTTAATAAAGGCCTAATTTCTCAAACATATAGAGAACTAAGCCAAATTTATAAAAATAAGTCATTTCCCAATTGATAAATGATCAAAAGATATGATCAATTTTCCAATGAATTAATCAAAGTTATCTATAGCCATATGAAAAAAATTCTCTAGCTCACTATTGATTGGAGAAGTGCAAATTAAAACAATTCTGATATACTACCTCACACCTATTAGATTGGTTAATAGGACAAAAAAAGTAAACAACAAATGTTGGAGAGGATGTGGAAAAAATGAGACTTTAATGCACTGTTGGTGGTATTGTGAACTGATTCAACCATTCTGTAGAGCACTTTGAAACTATGCTGAAAGGGCTATCTAACCACTTTGATCTAGCAATACCACTACTAGGTCTGTATTCCAAAAGAATTTTTTTTAAAGGAAAAGGACCTACATGTACAAAAGCATTCATAGAAGTCCTTTTCTGGGGGAAAGAATTAGAAGTAGAGGGGAAGCCTATCAGCTGGGGAATGAATGAATAAGCTGTGGTACATGATTGTGATGGAATACTATTGTACTATAAGAAATAATAAGCAGGATCCTCTCAGAAAAACCTGGAAAGACTTGCATGGGCTGATGCAAAATGAAAGGCACTGTGTACAAAATAACAACAATATTGGAAGCTGATCAGTTGTAGGGAGGGGCCTGGCAGCTGGAACAGAGGGGAGCCTGGGAGCCTTGGGCCTCAAGGAGGCAAGGAGCAGCTCACCTCTGACACTGAGAAAAGCTATTCTGAGATGGAGCACAGCAGATTCCCAGGCCAGGAAAGTGCCCATGTAGGGCTGGGCAGGTGGAGCACATGGAGGCTGCATCAATGTGTATCTAAGAGCAGACTACCAGCTGAGTAAAAAGGAGCCCCAGCCTGCTGACTCACCCACTCCAACGGTGATTTGCAGCCTTCTCATCACAGGACAGAGGATTGGTTGGAGCTGGATAAGAGAAATCACAGGGCCTGTAGCAGCAACAGCAGCTTCCCCTGGGGCTACCAGCCCACCATCTGGATGTTTAAAAATCACCTACCCGGGAGGCAGATCCAAGATGGTGGCATAGAAGCATGAAAACACACTGAACTCTCCCCATAACCACCTTAAATACCTATAAAATCTGACTCTAAACAAATTTTAAACCTACAGAATCCACAAAGTGACAGAAAGAAACAAATCACCTGCTGAAGGCAGGCTAGCAGGCCAGCAGGTAGGGTCTATTGCAGTGCACTGGGAGCAGAGCCCAGCTGTGTGTGAACTTGTGATTTTAGCCTCAGTGTGGCCCTGACCAGCCCTGGCTGGAGGGATTTTGGTAGAGTGGATCACCAGCAGCTGTGGCTATTTACAGAATTATCAATCCATAAATGCCAAAGGCAAACTAAAAGGTCATTGTGGATTTTGGGAACAGGGGGATTGAGAATGTGGTCTGGTTTCTGACCCCAGAAGGTACAAGTGGCTGAGGCATGGCCACCCTGTGGCTACTTCAGAGCTCCTGGACTGCAGACCATAGGAAGACCAAGTGACCACTCTGAGAGGTAGCTGTTCTTGCTTTTACCTGCTTGGAAATGGATCACTGTCTTGGGTGAAGGTTCTGGGGTGTGTGACCAGGTGCCAGAGCCTGTGGAGACTTCAGAGAAGGCACCCAACTAATAACTTCAGCAGCTGCAAAAACCCCAGTGATTTCGCACAAAGTTCTCCTCTCTGGAAGAAGAGTTATACTGTGGCAAAAAGGTCAAAAAGCAAGTAATTGAGTGGCAACATGAGCAAGCAAAGGAAGCAAAGCAAGTGCAGCAATCCAACTTTGGATTCCTTTTCTGGGGACAAAAAGGATCAAAGCGTGGAACAGGAGGAAGACAACAAAGTCAGAAATCCTGCACCAAAAACTTTCCCAAGAAAAATATGAACTGGTTACAGGCCATCGAGGAGCCTAAGAAGGATTTTGAAAACCAAATTAAGAGAAGAGGAAGAAAAATTGGGAAGAGAAATGAGAATGATGCAAGAAAATTATGAAATGAGAATCAACAACCTGACTGAAGACAATAACACCTTAAAAAATAGACTAAATCAAATGGAAAAAGAAGACCAAAAAGCCAATGAGGAAAAGAATGTCTTAAAAAGCCAAATTTGCCAGACAGAAAAAGAATCTCAAAAGCTCACTGAAGAGATTAATTCCTTCAGAATTAGATTAAAGCAAATGGAAGCTAGTGACTTTATGACAAATAAAGACGCTATTAAACAGATCCAAACAAATGAAAAAGTAGAAGGCAATGTGAAACATCTCAGTGGAAAAACCACTGACCTGGAAAATAGATCCAGGAGAGATAATTTAAAAATTATTCTACTACCTAAAAGTCATGATTAAAAAAATAACCTAGAAATCATCCTTTAAGAAATTCTCAAGGAAAATTGCCCTTATGTTTTTAAGGAGTGCAAAATAGGGGTTGAAACATTTCATTGATAACTTCTTGGAAAAGATTTCAAAAATAAAACTCCTAGGAATATTATAGCAAGGTTCTGGAGTTACCAGGTCAAGGAGAAAATATTATAAGCAGACAGGAAGAAACAATTTTAATATTGTGGAAACAGAACCAGGATAGGTTCTAGCCTGTAGGATCTAGCAGCTTCTACACTGAGGGATCAACGAGCTTGAAATATGATATTCTGGAGGTCAAAGGAGCTGGGATTAAAATCAAGAATCACCTACCCAGCAAAAGTGAGTATCATGCTTCAGGGGAAAATAGGGTCATTCAATGAAATAGAGGACTTTCAAGCTTTCTTCATGGAAAAAAACACAATTGGATAGAAAATTTGACATTCAGATACAAGAAGCAAGAGAAGCATGAGAAGGTAAACAGGGAAAAGAAATCATAAGGAACTTATCAAAGTCGAACTATTTACATTCCAACATGGAAAAATTATAATTGTAGCTTATGAAACTTTTCTCAGTATGAGGATAGTTGAAGGAAATATAAATGTGTGTATATGTTTATATATACATATATATATATATATATAATGTGTGTGTACATACACATATATGTCTATATAGGAGTGTGTATGGGTATATGAATACAATGTGAATGTTTGTATATACGTGTACAGCTACACATAGACAGAGGGCACAGGATCAATAGTATAGTTAGGGATGATATTTAAAAGGTGAAATTGAGAGGTGAGAGAGAAATATAATGAGAGGAGATAGGGAGAGACAGAATGGGATAAATTATCTCATATAGAAGAGGCAAGGGAAAACTGTTACAATGGAGGGGTAGAATAGGAAGGCAAAAGGGAATGGATCAAACTTACTCTCATTGAATTTGGTTTAGGGAGAGAATGACATACACACTAAATAGAGTATCTTGCCCTACAGAAGAGTAGGAGGGAAGGGGATGAGAGGGGGAATGATGGAGAGGAGGGCAGGCTGGGGGAGGAGGCTAGTTAGAAGCACACACTTTTGAAAAGGGACAGGGTCAAAGTGAACAATAGAACAAGTGGGGGGTGGGATAGGATAGAGGGAATTATAGTCAGTCTTTCACAATATATCCACTATAGAAATGTTTTGCATAGCTACACATGTACAACCTTTTCTTCCCAGTAAGGGTGGGTGAAAAGGGAGGAAGCAAAAATTCTGGAATTCAAAGTTTTAAAATCAAATGTTTAAAAATGTATTATTGTTGTTGTTGTTGTTGTTACATGCAACTGGGAAATAAGATATACAGGCACTGGGGGATGGAGATCCATCTTGCCCTTCTGGAATGTCAGAGGAGGCATTTGGGAGGATATAGGAGAGAACAGATTGGGGAACAGGATATAGAGTGGGATCGCTGTTTTGGGGTGGTGGTTAGGGGAAAGATGGGGAGAAAATTTGTAACTCAAAATCTCGTGAAAATGAATGATGTAAACTAAAAATAAACAAATTTAAAAAAATTTAAAAGAAGTAAAAAAGAAAATCACCTACCTTATTTTCCAGGAGTCAATATGGCAGAGTAAACCCTAGCTGCTCTGACTCCCCCTCCCTGACCCAGAAAATCCAGAGATAAATGTCTCACCTGGAATAAAGTCCTGAATTAGTGGAAACAGCCTTAGGTTTGGGAAACATTGAGCAAGGGCATAACCGAAGCAGCACAGAGTCTGAAGTGAAGGGCAGGAGGCCTCGCAGCAAGCCACACCTCAGCTGACAAGCAGGAGTTCCCTAAGCCCAGGGTGGTGGAGCCAACAAGCACTAACAACACAAACCAGGGTGTGCCTTAGCTTCACCAAGGGGATATGCAGATGCCAGCACCACTGGATGCCAGCTGCAGAGACTGCCTGAGCTATAGCCTAGGCGCACAGAGGTGGAAACCTGGAGTGGCCAGACAACCCCTTCCCCACAGGCTACTCTGTGAGCCTCAGGGTAACTCAGGGGAAACACTGAGAGTCCTGGCCTTGGCCTCAGTGTAGACACCCAGAGGCTACAACACACAAAATTAGCAACCAAACCCCTACTTCCCAACCTGAGAAGAGCTGTACATCCATAACCCAGAAGCAGATATGCACTCTAAAAATTCAGGACATAGGCAATCACAGTGGGCAAAAAGGAATCTGTCAAATCAAGAATGATACAATCCTATCATAGTGAGCAAAAACACACAAATTAAGAGGACAACATGGACTCTGTACTCACACCTGAGACCACAGACGACAATATGAACTGGTCTCAAGCCCAAAAGGCATTCTTGGAGGAGCTCAAGAAAGATTTTAAAAGCCAAATTAGAGAGGTAGAAGATAAATGTAAATCTGCAGTGACCAAATTTGGAAAAAAAAAATCTCTCAGGAGAAAATAAATCGTTAAAAAGTAAAATTGGTGAACTGGGATGGGAGGTTCAAAATCTAACTAGAGAAAATACCTCCCTAAAAATGAAAACTGGGGGTGGAGTCATGATGGCAGAGTAGAAACAGGACTTCTGTGCAGATCCTGCTTCCACATCCTTCAATTCATGTAAAAAAAATGACACTAACCAAACTTTGGAGCTACAGAACACACAAAATGACAGAAAGAAGATGACTTCCTGCTGAAGACAGTCCGGCAGGCAGGCAGAAAGAGGCCAGCACAGCACTCTGGGAGCCAAGCCCAGCCCCGTGTGAGCTGGAGGCTTTAGCCTCAGGGTGGCCACATCCATCCTCTAGCTGGAGGGACTTCAGATCATCAGCAGCTGTGGCAGTTTCCAAAATTATCAAACCATAGATGCTAAGGACAAAGTGAGAGGTCAGTGCAGTGTGGACTTTGGGAACTGGGAGTTTGGTAGTGTGGTTCAGCTTTTACCACCTGGAGAGAGAAGCAGCTGTGTCCATGCAGGCGCAACAACATGGCTGCTTCAGCTCCTGGCCTCCAGATTTTAGAGGGACCAAGCAATCAATCTGACGGCTAATCATTCTTACTTTAAACTGCTTGGATCTGGATTCCAGTCTAGGGTGGATGTCCTAGAGTGCATGACCAGTTTGCCAGAGTGTGTGGAAGATTCAGAGAGGGCACCCAACTAATAGCTCCAGCAGCTATGAAAATACCAGTGATTTGGACAAAGCTCCCCTCTCTGGTAGCAGAGTTCTAATGTGTCAAAAAGCTCAAAATTCAAGTAATTGAGTGGCAACATGAACAAGCAAAGCAAGCAGAACCACCCACCATTGGACTCTTATATTGGGGGAAAAAAAGGATCAAAGCATGCAACAGGAGTAAGACAACAAAGTCAGAACTCCTGCACCAAAATCTTACGAGAAAAATATGAGTTGGTTACAGCCATAGAGGACCTTAAGAAGGATTTTGAAAACCAAATAATAGTAGTGGAAGAAAAATTGGGAAGAGAAATGAGAATGATGCAAGAAAATTATGAATGAAAGTCAACAATCTGAGTAAAGAAAAATAACACCTTAAAAAATAGACTAACTCAAATAGCAAAAGAGGCTCAAAAGGGCAATGAGGAGAAGAATGCCTTAAAAGGCTGAATTTGACAGATGGAAAAAGAATCTCAAAAACTCACTGAAGAGAATCATTCCTTCAGAAAAAGTGATTGTAGTAAAATGGAAGCTAGTGACTTTAGAAGAAATTAAGATAATATTAAACAGATCCAAACAAAGGAAAAAAAACAGAAGGCAATATGAAATACCTCAGTGAAAAAAGCATTGACCTGGAAAATAGATCCAGGAGAGATAATTTTAAAATTATTGGACTGTCTGAAAGCCATGATCAAAAAAAGAACCTAGAAATCATCCTTCAAAAAAATTTCAAGGAAAATTGTCCTGAAATTTTAGAACCAGAGGGCAAAGGAGAGGTTGAAAGAATCCACCAATCACCTTCTGAAAAATATCTCCCAAAAAGGAAACTCATAGGAATATTATAGCCAGGTTCATTAGATCCCAGATTAAGGAGAAAATATAACAAGCATCCAGGAAGAAATAATTTGAATATTTTGGAAACATAATCAGGATAACACAGGATCTGGCAGCTTCTATACTGAGAGTTCAATGGGCTTGGAATATGATATTCTGGAGGTCAAAGGATTTGGGATTAAAACCAAGAATCACCTACTCAGCAAAAGTGAGTATCATGTTTCAGGGGAAAATATGGTCATTCAATGGAATAGAGGACATCAAGCACTCTTGATGAAAAAAAAAACAGAATTGAATAGAAAATTTGACATTCAGGTACAAGAAGCAAGAGAAGCATGAGAAGGTAAACAGGGAAAAGAAATCATAAGGAACTTATCAAAGTTCTGATAATAATTTGTAAATAATGAACTATTTACATTCCCAACCTGAGAAGTAATAAAATTTGTAAATAATGAACTATTTACATTCCTACATGGAAAAATCATAATTGTAATTGATGAAACTTTTCTCAGTATGAGAATACTTGAAGAGAACAGAAATTTATATATATATATATATATATATATGTGTGTATATATATATATATATATATATATGTATATATAGGATGATATAAGAACATAATTACAGATGTCAGTATGTGTATATATGTGTACAATTATACATAGACAGAGGGCACAGGACCAATTTTATAGGAAGGGATGATACTTAAAGATGAAATTCAGAGGTGATAGAGGAATATAATGAGAGGAGATGGGGAGAGACAGAACGGGGTAAATTATTTCATACAGAAGAGGCAAGGGAAAACTGTTATAGTGAAGGGGTAGAACAAGAAGGCAAAAGTCAACTTTATTCTCATTGAATTTGGCTTAGGGAGGGAATGACATACAAACTAAATATGGTATCTCACCCTAAAGGAGAGTAGGGGGGGAAGGGGATGAGAGTGGGGATGATGAAAGGGAGGATAGGCGGGGGGGGGGGAGTTGAAAGTACCCACTTTTGAAAAGGACAGGATCAGAGAAGAGAAGAGAACAAATGGGGGTGGGATAGGATGGAGGGAAATATAGTCAGTCTTTCACAATATATCCACTATGGAAATATTTTGCAAAGCTACCCATGTACAAACTATATTGAATTGCTCATCTTCCCGGTAATGGTGGGTGATGAGGGAGGAAGGTAAAGAATATGTAATTCAAAGTTTTTAAACCAAATGTTTAAAAAATATGTTATTATTATCACATGCAACTGGGAAACAAGATATTTAGGCAGTGGGGCATAGAGATCCACCGTGCCCTACTGGAAAGAGGGGGGATGGGGTAAGATTTGTGAAAAAGCAGATTGGGGGATGGGATATTCAGTGGGATCACTGACTTGGGGTGGTGTTTAGGGGAAAAAGGGGAGAAAATCTGTAACTCAACATCTTGTGGATATGAATGATGTAAAGTAAAAAATTAAAGAGATTAAAAAATGAAACCTGAACACTTGGAAAAGGAGCTTCAAAATCTAACTGAGGAAAATAATTCATTAAAAATTTGAATCTGTCAAACTGAAGCTAAGGACACTATGATGCATCAAGAATCAGTTAAACAAAACATAAAGGTTGAAAAATTAGAAGAAAGTGTAAAATACCTCACTGTAAAAACAACTGACATGGAGAACCGATCCAGGAGAGATAACCTAAGAATTATTGGTCTACCGGAAAGCCATGATGAAAAAGCAGCCTGGATAATATCCTCTAAGAGATTGTCAAAGAAAACTGTCCTGAGGTCCTAGAATCAGAGGGTAAAATAGTTATTGAAAGAATTCACTGGATTCTTCCTGAAAGAGATCTCAAATTGAAAACTCTAAGAAATATAGTAGCCAAATCCCAGAATTACAAGGTCAAGGAGAAATACTGCAAGCAGACAAAAAGAAATAAATCAAATATCGTGGAACTCCAGTTAGGATAATACAGAATCTAGAAACTTCTGCATTAAAAGATCAGAGGGATTGGAATTTGATGTTTTATAAGGCAAAAGAGCTAGGACTGCAACCAAGGATCATCTACCCAGCAAAACTGAGCATAATCTTTCAGGCAGAGATGGTCTTTTAAAAAAAATGTAAAATTGTCATTTTTATTATAATAGCTCAACCCAGCCATGATCAATTGATGCAATAAAGGGCCATGGAAAAATAGACAAAAAACTAATTAGAAACAAAATAACTTAATCCTAAAGAATGCGTGGGTCAAACAACAAAGTATAGAAACAATCAGTAACTTCATTCAAGAGAATGACAATAATGAGACAACATTCCAAAACTTGTGGGATGCAGCAAAGGTAGTTCTTAGGGGAAATTTCATATCCCTTAATACATACATGAATAAATTAGAGAAAATGGAGGTCAATGAATTGGGCATGCAATTGAAAAAGCTAGAAAAAGAACAAATTGAAAATCTGCAATTAAATACTAAATTAGAAATAATGAAAACCAAAGGAGAGATTAATAAAATTGAAATTAAGAAAACTATTGAATTAATAAATAAAACTAAGAGCTGGTTCTCTAAAAAAAAACAATAAAATCGACAGACTTTTAGTCAATATGATAAAGAAAATGGAAAACCAAATTACAAATATCAAAAATGAAAATGGTGAAAATACCTTCAAAAAAGAGGAAATTAAACCAATAATTAGGAATTATTTTGCCCAATTCTATGCACATGAATTTGACAATCTTAGTGAAATGGATGAATATTTACAATAATATATGTTGCCCAGATTAACTGAAGAGGAAATTAATTATTTAAATAACCGTATGTCAGAAAAAGAAATCGAACAAGCCATCAACGAACTCCCTAGGAAAATATCTCCAGGGCCAGATGGATTTACTAGAAATTCTATCAAACATTTAAAGAAAAATTGACTCCAATTTTCTACATACTATTTGGGAAAATTGGTGAAAAAGGAGTTCTACCAAAATCTTTTTATGACACAAACATAGTTCTGATACCTAAATCAGGAAGAGACAAAATGGAGAAAGATAATTATAGACCAATTTCCCTCATGAATATACACGCAAAAAATTCAAATGAAATATTGCCAAAAGACTACAGCAACTTATCACAAGAGTAATACACTTTGATCACGTAGGATTTATTCCAGGAATGCAAGCATGGTTAAATATTAGGAAAACTATCAGTATAATTGATCATACCAACAATAAAACTAGCAGAAACCATGATTATCTCAATAGATGCAGAAAATGCTTTTGACAAAACAAAACATCCATTTCTTTCTTTTTTTTTTTAAGCAATCAGGGTTAAGTAACTTGCTCAAGGTTACACGGCCTGGTGTTTCTGGATGGGTGCTAAGTGTCTGAGCCCAGATTCAATCTCCAGGTTATCCTGACACTGGAGCCGGTGCTCTTACTCGCTGTGCTACCTGGCTGCCCCCTAAAACATCCATTTCTATTAAAAACACTAGAAAGTATAGGAATAAATGGAGTTTTCCTTAATATAATAGGTAGTATCTATTTAAAGCCATGAGCAAGTATTATATGTAATGGGGATCAGCTAGAAGCATTTCCAATATGATCAGGGGTGAAAAAAGGATGTCCACAATTACCCCACTTGTTCAATCTGCTACTAGAAATGTTTACAGCAGCAATTAGAGAAGAAAAAAAATCAAAGGAATCAAATTAGGCAAAGAAGAGACCAAGCTATCACTCTTTGCAGATGATATGATGATATAATTAGAGAATCTTAGAGAATCAAGTAAAAAACTACTTGAGACAATAAATAAATTTGGCAAAGTTGCAGGATATAAAATAAACCCCACAAATCTTTGGCATTCCTATATATTTCTAACAAAATCCAGCAGCAAGAGATAGAAAGAGAAATCCCATTTAAAGTTACTGCACAACATCCATTCCTATTAAAAACATTAGAAAGTATAGGAATAAATGGAGCCTTCCTTAAAATAATAGGTAGCATCTATTTAAAGCCACCAGCAAGTATTATATGCAATGGGGGTAAGCTAGAAGCATTTCCCATAAGATTAGGAGTGAAACAAGGGTGTCCACTATCACCCCTCTTATTCAATCTGGTGCGAGAAATGTTAGCAGTAGCAATTAGAGAAGAAAAAGAAATCAAAGGAATCAAATTAGGCAAAGAAGAGACCAAGCTATCACTCTTTGCAGATGATATGATGATATACTTAGAGAATCCTACAGAACCAAGTAAAAAACTACTTGAGACAATAAATAAATTTGGTAAAGTTGCAGGATATAAAATAAACCCACATAAATCCTTGGCATTCCTATATATTTGCAATGAAATTCAACAACGAGATAGAAAGAGAAATCCCATTTAAAGTTACTGTAGACATTGTAAAATATTTGGGAATCTACCTGCCAAAACAAACCCAGGACCTGTATGATCATAACTACAAAACACTTTTCAAACGAATAAAGTCAGATCTAACTAATTGGAAAAACATCAATTGCTCATGGCTGGGTCGAGCTAATATAATAAAAATGACAATTTTACCTAAATTAAATTATATATATAGTGCCATACCAATTAATTTACCAAACAACTACTTTATAGAGTTAGAAAAAATAGTAACAAAATTCATCTGGAAGAATAAACAGTCCAGAATATCAAGGGAATTAATGAAAAGAAATGCTAGGAAAGGTGATTTCAATCTGTATTATAAAGCAGCAGTCATCAAAACTACTTGGTACTGGCTGAGGAATAGAAGAGTGGATCAACGGAATAGAATAGGCATACAAGATTCAGAAGTCAATGACTATAGTAATCTATTGTTTGATAAACCTCCAGACCCTGGTTTTTGGGACAAGAACTCACTATTTGACAAAGCTGCTGGGAAAACTGGAATATAGTGTGGCAGAAACTGGGCATAGACCATTACCTAACACCATATACCAAAATCAAGTCTAAATGGGTGCATGATCTAGGTATAAAGGTTGATACTGTAAGCAGTCTCCTAAAACAAGGAATAGTTTACCTATCAGAGTTGTGGAGAGGGAAAGACTTTATGACTAAACAAGAATTAGAGAGCATTATAAAATGTAAAATGGATAATTTTGACTATGTGAAATTGAAAAGTTTCTGTACAAACAAAGCCAATGTAACCAAGATTAAGAGGGAGGTGGGAAATTGGGAAAGAATCTTTACAACCTATGTCTCTGACAAAGGACTCATTTCTAAAATATACAGAGAATTGAGTCAAATTTATAAGAATACAAGTCATTCCCCAATTGATAAATGGTCAAAGGATATGAACAGGTAGTTTTCAGAGAAAGAAATTAAAGCTATCTATAAGCACATGAAGAAATGTTCTAATTCACTACTGATTAGAGAAATGCAAATCAAAACAACTCTGAGGTACCACATCTCACCAGTCAGATTGGCTAAGACGACAAAACAGGAAAATGACAAATGCTGGAGAGGATGTGGGCAAATTGGAACACTAATGCATTACTGGTGGAGTTGTGAACTCATCCAGCCTTTCTGGAGAACAATCTGGAATTATTCCCAAAGGGCTATAAATACTTTCATACACTTTGATCCAGCAATACCACTCCTAGGGTTATATTCCAAAGAGATCATAGAAATGAGAGAATGACCCATATATACAAAAATGTTTATAGCAGTAAAGTATAGTAGTCTTTTTGTGGTAGCAAAGAATTGGAAATTAAGGGGGTGCCCATCAATTGGGGAATGGCTGAACAAGTTGTGCTATATGCATGTTATGGAATACTACTGTGCTATAAGAAATGAGGAGCAGACAGTCTTCACATTTACCTGGAGAGCCTTAAAAGAACTGATGCTGAGTGAGAAGAGTAGAACTAGGAGAAATGTGTACAAAATTACAGACACAACGTATGTGTGATGACCAACTTTGATAGACTGGACTCTTCTCAGCAATGCAGTGATATAAGTCAATCCCAAAAGACTCATCATGGAGAGAAATATGTGCATCCAGAGAAAGCACTAGAAAGAACTAAGTTTATATCCAGGTGGAAGCAAAATACCTGATCTTTTTCCTTCTCTTATTTGGTTTTATGTCCTCTTTACCATTTTTCATTCCAGCTGGTACAATCCGTCCTTATAACCTGACTAATGTATTATGTGAAAGTATTTACAGATCCTATACTTGATTATAAGCCGCCATGGGGGGGGGAGGGGAGGGAGGAGGACAAAATGTGAAACTCAAGGAATTGTGAAATTGAATCCTGTAAACTAAAAGGAAACAAACTAATTTAAAAATAAAGATAAAAAAAATAAAGTTACTGCAGACATTTAAAAATATTTCAGAAGCTACCTACCAAAACAAACCCAGGAACTATATGAACACAACTACAAAACACTTTTCACAAAAATAAAGTCAGATCTAACTAATTGGAAAAACAACAATTGATCATGGCTGGGTTGAGCTATTATAATAAAAATGACAATTTTACCTAAATTAAATTACATATTTAGTGCCAAACGAATCAATCTACCAAAAAACTACTTTATAGAGCTAGAAAAAAAAAACCAGTAACAAAATTCACTTGGAAGAACAAAAGGTATCGAATATCAAGGGAATTAATGAAACGAAATGCTAGGGAAGGTGGTCTAGCCATACCAGATTTTATTCTGTATTATAAAGCAGCAGTCATCAAAACCACTTTGTTCTGGCTGAGGAATAGAGTAGTGGATGCATGGAATAAATTGGGTACATGAGACTCAACAGTCAATGACTATAGTAATCTACTGTTTGATAAACCCAAAGATACCAGTTTTGGGGAAAAGAACTCACTATTTGACAACAACTGCTGGGGAAACTGGAAGATAGTATTATATTACCTAAGACTGTATACCAAAATCAAGTCTAAATGGGTGCATGATCTAGGTATAAAGGTTGATACTGTAAGCAATCTGGGAAAGCAAGATTTATGGAGAAGGGAAGTCTTTATGACCAAACAAGAGTTAAAGAGCATTATAAAATGCAAAGTGGATAATATTGATTACATTAAATTGAAAAGTTTCTGTACAATCAAAGCCAATGTAACCAAGATTAACAGGGAAGTGGAAAATTGGGAGAGTTTTTGCAACCAGTGTCTCTGATAAAGTCCTCATTTCTAAAATATACAGAGAATTGAGTCAAATCTATAAGAATACAAGTCATTCCCCAATTGATAAATGGTCAATGGATATGAACAGACAATCTTCAGAAGCAGAAATTAAAGATATCTATAAGCATATGAAAAATGCTTTAAATCACTGTTGATTAGAGAAATAAAAATCAAAACAACTCTGAGGTACCACAATTCACCCATCAGATTGGCTAACATGACATAAGAGGAAAATGATAAATGCTGGAGATGTGGAAAAACTGGAACACTAATGCATTGTTGGTGGAGTTGTGAACTGATTCAACCATTCTGGAGAGCAATCTGGAACTATGTCCAAAGTTCTATAAATAATTGCATACCCCTTGACCCAGTAATACCACTCCTAAGGTTATATCCCAAAGAGATCATATAAGTGGGAGGAAGACCCATATGTACAAAAATATTCATTGCAGCTCTTTTTGTGTTGGCAAAGTATTAGAAATTAAGGGGATGCCCATGTATTGGGGAATGGCTAAACAAGTTGTGGTATATGAATGTAATGGAATAGTATTGTGCTATAAGAAATGAGGAACATATGGACTTCATATTTACCTGGAGAGACTTATACAAAGTGATGCTCAGTTAGAAGAGCAGAACCAGGAGAAATTTGTACACAATTACAGATACAACATACGTGTGAAGACTACCTTTGATAGACTGGACTCTTCTCAGAAATGCAAGGTTATAACACAACTCCAAAAGATTCATGATGGAAGGAGATGTCTACATTCAGAGAAAGAACAGACCCTTCCTGTCGGCATGCCAGGCTGCCTTCAGCAGATTTGTTTCTCTATGTCATTTTGTGGGTTCTGTAGCTCTAAAATTCTTTTAGAGTCATATTTTACAGGTATTGGAGGTGGTTGGAGTAGGATCTCAGACAAGTTCCTGGTTTTACTCCCCTACCTTGGCTCTACACCTGAAATGTTTCAATATTCATACTCTCTTTAGCTTATGCCTCTACCTAGAGTTTTCCCTGAGAATAGGATTTGGCTTATATCTAGGTCTGCACACAAAAGAAAAATGGCCCTTGGCTTCTATGCATGTACCCAGGCTAAATAAGAAATTGAATTTCAGGTTCATATAAGTCCAACAAAAAAAGCAATGGACTTTTTATCTAAGCCTATAAGCCAGGCCGGCACAACATACAACCCCTGAAGATTTAGGGTGGCCTGCAAAAAATGTAGGGTTGTCTCTGAGCACTCTTATCTGTTTGTCATGTGACCCATGGTAATTAATTGTCATCAGTCTCTCTCTGGTCTAATTTATCTGCAACCCGAATAAGTTTAGCCTATTTTAATTTTTGCTCCTACCTACTGCCAAGTTAGGCAGGGCTGCTATAAGCACTCAAACTTACTCTTCTTCCCTCTCTTATGGTCTTCTAAGTTCCAGGACCCTATTTAGTCTTCTAAATTAGTGGTTTCCAAAGTTGGGAATGTGGCTGCTCAGGGTGGAAGGGGTTAGGGTCTGATTCATATTCACCTTTATCCCATTCTTTTACAATGTGTTTGTATCATTTTAGAATGCATAAAATTTTCAATATGGTAATTTGTTGTTGTTCACAGTCATTTGCAGTCATGTCTGACTCTTTGTGACACCCACTTGAGGTTTGCTTTGCAAAGATATTGGTTTTCCATTTCCTTCTCCAGTTCATTTTGCAGATGAAGAAACTGAGGCAAACATAGCTAAGTGACTTGCTGAGGATTACACAGTTAGTAAGTGTCTAAAGCCAGATTTCAACTCAGAAAGTTGAGTCTTCCTGTCTCCAGGCCTGGTACTCCACTACACCACCTAACTGCCCACAGTAATATAAGTGCATAATCTATGTTTTAAAAAGTAAATGTAAGGCAGCTAGGTGGCGCACTGAATAGAACACTGGCCCTGGAGTCAGGAGGACCTGAGTCAAATTTGGCCTCAGACACTTAACGCTTACTAGTCATGCGACCTTGGGCAAGTCACTTAGCCCCAATTGCCCTGCCCTCCCCCTCCAAAAAAAGTAAATGTACATGTATTGGGAGTGTGTCATATTTCTTTTACTGATGTGAGTATGATAAAAAAAAAAGATTACTTCTTTATACTCTTACTCTGGATTTGAAGGCCTTTTATAAAGGGGCTAAAGAAACAATCTTCTCTCTCTGGACCTGCAAAATCCATATGACTGGAAAGTGTATCCAATCCAGTTCTAATCAATTGCTCCACTCCTTCCATACATTAAAATAAAGAGCAGTATTTTTCATTGTTCCACTCCTCTGAAAGAATCAATTGTACTTTCTCTAGCTGTAAATAGATTTTTTTAAGGAGATAATGTACAAATTCATTTGAGAGTTGCCATCCTCACTTAAACCAGAGGTTAGAAAATTCCTGGGTAGAAAAGAATTAGCTTCTCTTGTCATCCATCCAGAAAACTAATTGATTCTTTACTTCTTGTCTTTAGAAGCCAAAGAAAGGATTTCATTTTTTATCCCAGGAGGAATAGAGAGCCACTGGAATTGATTGAATAAGAAGGATGGCACAGGTGGATCTGAAATTTAAGATCCAATTTGACAACTGATTGGAAGATTGGCTAGAGTGGGAGAGGATTGAGGTAGGGAGATGAACCAGAAGGCTCTTAAAAGAATCCAGGCATGAGGTGATGAAGGTCTTCATAAGGATAGTGTCAGGGTCAAAGCAAAGAAGATGTATAGGGGTGTTACAATGGTAGACACAGTCCAGCATCTGATGAGTGAGAGTTTAGTTTCATGCTAATCAGTGTCAGATTCTGACCTGGCTAATTCCTTACCTGTATAACCTTGGGTGAGCATTTCTACTCTCTGGGTTGCAGATTAAATTAGACATTCTCAAGATTCTTTTCAGTTTGAAATCTTATGTTATGAAACTTGGGCCTCTTTTTAAAAAGTTGTTACTGATTTTTTTTTGTTTTTCTATTCTCATAATTTCTGAGTATACCCCTTCCAAACACCTTCCAACACCCCCTTTCTTGCGTTGCAGGTGATAAGAAGAATACTTGCTTAATTTGATGAATATCCTAATCAATTTGATGGAATTGCAGGATGTGAAACGTTTTCAAAAGGGGCCACCTCCCAGAGAACAAGATATACACATTAGGTCTTCCTGGAATGATATAAGGCATCCCTTATTAATCTCTAGGGCTTGAGGCTAGCTCAGAGACAATGAGTAACTGAAGGAGATAGAGGGAATTGTCTCTCTCTGACAAAGGCTCATGCCTCAAAATGCCATCATGGTGATTAGGTGATCAAATTGAATATCTTGGTACACTTGTAAAAAAAAAAAATTAAACAAAATCAAACAATACAGTAACCAGAGAAGACAAATGGAAGCATGGGCAACATTCCCTAACTTCTATGACCTTTTTGCTACAGTAAAAATAGAGACAATTAAAACAAGACTGGTATGTTTAAGTAAAACCAATGGAGCATTCCACTATTAAAATCTTATTTTTCATCTATGAATTTAAAAATAATACTTAGCATTTATATTATTAAATACATTTCATTAATTAATATATTAAATATATAAATGAGTTGGAAAAGAAAATGTCAACCCACTCCAGTATCTTTGCCAAGAAAACCAAACATAAGGTCATGAAGAATCAGAAACAACTTAAAAGACTGAACAAGTGTTTATATAGCACTTTGAGGTTTGCAATAACTTTGCAAAAGTTATCCCATTTGATCCTCATAACAACCCTGGGAGGTAAGTGTTATTATTTTCCCCAGTTTAGCACTGAGGTAGTAGAGGTTAAGTGACTTGCCAAGGGTCACATATCTGGTTAAGTGTTTGAGGCTGGAATTGAACTCAGATCTTCCTGACTCCAGATCTACTGCTTTATCCACAATGCCACCTAGCTGCCTACCTTATTCCAAGTATTAGTCCCTCAACATTTTTCTCTCACGGTTTCTGGCAATAGATGGGCCCCAGAAAGAGCTGGCCAGTCTCAGGGAACCTTTTTGTATATTCCTTTATTCCAAAGCAAACGGTACCTAATTAGGAACCCAAAGAAGAAATAACTAATGTATTATACATGATAACCAGGAGAATCTCCTCCTCCTACCGCTGTCATCTTCTAATCAAGAATGATTTCAGGGGAATTTATATGCTTAGTAATTACAAAGCAGGCAGAGAACATGATGGTCTGCCTAAGTAATTTCTGTCCTTTGTACGTAAAGCTATTATGACCTACTTTCAACAATGATAATAGAAATTTACATAGCAATTTAAAGCGTGCAAACCATTTCACAAGCTTTATTTCATCTAAGCCTCACTGAAACCTTGTGAGATAAGTGCCAGAGATGTTATTATCTTAATTTTATAGATGAAGAAGCAGAATCAGAGAAGTGATGTGATCTGCTCATAGTCACAAAACTAAGTAATGTCAAAGTCGGTACTTGAATACATGCCTTCTGGACTCCAAGGTCAGAAATTTATCCACTCTACCATACTGTGTTTCACAAAGTGGTGTTTGTTTGTTTTTTAAGTGGTGATAATGAACTTGTTTAAAGACTTTAATGTTTGCCTGATTTTGTCTACGGCCAAAAACATTATGTGTGCACCAAACATGTAGCTGGAGCCAGGGGAGTGGTCTGCTTGTGCAGAACAGAGTGAAAAGGGTCTGTCAAGGAACCCAAACCATGTCTTTGCTATCACAGTGGCTTTCTCACAGAGGTAACCAGTCACAGTCTTGCACAAAAAAATACAGCAGATTATCCAAAGATGGTGTGTGACAATCAGTTTCAGAAGTTGATTCTCCATACGTAGGGCATTACTCCACAGAGGCAGAATATGGTGAACTGATTCCCTTCTGGCCAGGACTGACACCTTATAAATTTTTTTCCAGTCTTCCTAGGAAAACAAAAACAATAGAAATTCATAAGTCAATAAACTGAGTGTATAGACCCTTGTCTTGTAAATAAGCTCAGAACACAAAATTCTAAAGCATCAGCCTAGAGAGTCATCTAAGATTCAATAGACTTTTTATTTAAACCCTATTTATTAAAGGCATAGAGACAGTGAGATAGTAAAACTACTTTAGCATCACAGGTCTAGCCTTCAAGAAGATGCAGAGATACTAAAACAGGGCAATCTGCTCATATGTGCAGGCAGTGAATCTTTCAAAACACCCAGTCTCTTAATCTTTCCTTTCAATACTGAGCCTCACTGCTGATTCTAGTGACAGGAGCTGAATGTTCAATGTATATGGAGGGAAGCCATTGAGAACTGCACCCAAAAAGATTTTCCATACCCTCTGTTTTGGTCGCCTCCTTTTGTAGATGAAGAAATGGACAGGTAAAGTATCTTAACCTGGGTTGTAAAGCAAATCATTGGTGCAGATAGGATGAGAACTGAGATATCCAGTATTCATTTCACTGTTTACTTTTATAGGCCACTTGTATTAGAAAGGGATTTTTACAGCTAAGACAAATAAAGGCCCAAAGAAGTGAGGACAAAGGATAAAACTGAGGTTTATGTTATATGCCCTATTTTAATAAGAAAACCACAGTACTGCTTCTTCAAAAGAACGACGTGGTTGCATGGGTTTTGTATGAATACTGTCTTCAAAAGATTTTACACTATAAATACAAAGAGAGCAAGTAAACAGGACATTTTAATCACCTACTGTGTTTCCCCGATAATAAGACCTATCCCGAAAATAAGCCCTCCCCTTACTGTGTAAGATTCCTAAAATAAGCCCTCCCCTGAAAATAAGCCCTATTGAGATTGCTACTGTAGTGAAGGTGATCCCCTGTGCTACAC
>NW_027186473.1:65607218-65622625 GCF_028583685.1 Petaurus breviceps papuanus | reverse complement strand
CCAACACCAGCCCTCCCCTCACTCGCACAGACTACCACACAACATCCCCCCCCCAAAAAAACAGCCCGCGTGGTTGGTACTCGTGGGGGGGGGGGCCCCCCCTCCCCCCACCCCACCTCCCCGCCCCCCCTCGCCCCCCCCCCCCCCCCCCCCCCCCCCCCCCGTGAAACACACGCCACGCTCCCGAGCTGCATCCAATCAGAGCTGCAGCAGTGAGCGAGTCATCCTGTTCTTCCCCAGTGATTTGCTTGCTGGCGCCATTGAGAGCAGTGCCTTGGAGGAGAGCTGAGGCAGGACAACATAAGCCCTCCCCTGAAAATAAGCCCTGTGGTGTTTTTCTTTCCCCAGAAAATAATAAGACAGTGTCTTATTATCGGGAACACGGGTAGTTTAGATAAGATTTGGGCCAGGTCGGAGACAAAAGGCAAGGACAAAGGAGGGTGTGGGCCAGGCCTGAGAAGAAATGAAGAGATTAAGTAAGAACAAAAGGGGTCACAGGGTGTTGCCTAGGTGGAGTGTGGGATAGGGAGAAGGGGCAGAGCTCAAGGATGGGAAAGGACAAATTGCAGTTACAACTTCACAGACTGGTTTTACAAGATGGCTTGACCTAGACCCCAGGTACCCCATCACACCCACCAATTTTATAGATGTGTATGTATGTGTGTGTATATCTTTTTTAATCCCTTACTAAACCAGCCTTTTCCTACATTTCCAGTCTTTTTACACCTTATTCCCTTCTACATACTCTATGATCCTTGAACAAAACACTCCATCTCCTGATTCACTGCATTTTCACTGGCTGTCTCCCATACCTGGAGCTTTCTCCCTCCTCATCTCCATCTCAAATAACTTGAAATTACTTTCCTAAGAAAATTCAATGGTAAGTATTGATGTGATATGATCAATAGAGTCACAAAGAGTTGGACATGAATCTTCCTTCAAAACTCAGCTATATGCCCATCTACAAGAATTTTTTCCTGATTCCTCTTAATATTAGTGCCATCTCTCTGTTGATTATCTCCAATTTATCCTGTCTATATCTTGTTTGTACATAGTTTTTTCCATGTTGTGTCCCTCAGTAGACTGTGAGAGCAAGGAACTGGAATGAGGGACTGATTTTTTTTCTTTGTATGCCCAGTGCTTAGCATAGTATTTGATACATACTGGTTGTAGGTGATGGGAGATGGGATCCCAATAGGTTCAGCAGGAATTATGATCTTATCTAGGACCAGAAAACCTGCAATATTGTCTGGAAAGAATTCAAGGTCTCAGGATTAATTGGAGTGAGAGTTGTAGAAGTTTATCGTTATGCTTCTGGGCAAGAGTCCTTTAGGGGACCTGCAAGTGAGAGGGGTACATGCTTTTACCTTTAAAGGGTAGGGCTGCCATTGTCAGGGCTGACCAGATGGGAGGGGCCTCAGTGCATAGCCAAAGGTCAGAGCTGACCAAGAGGAGCATGTGAATAGATAGTTTAGATAAGATTTGGGCCAGGTTGAAGGAGACAAAAGGCAAGGACAAAGGAGGGTGTGGGCCAGGCCCAGAAGAAATGAAGAGATTAAGTAAGAACAAAGGGGTCACAGGGTGTTGCCTAGGTGGAGTGTGGGATAGGGAGAAGGGGCAGAGCTCAAGGATGGGAAAGGACAAATTGCAGTTACAACTTTACAAAACAAAGTGCAGTTACAAAGTCACAGACTGGTTTTACAAGTTGGTTTCACAAATTGATCTAGACCCCAGGTACCGCATCATTAGGTATTTAATATATGCTATTATTAATGTCTTCTCTACCAATCTCTATTTTCTTCCAATAGGAAACAGAACACACACTACCCTTTCCTGAATAGTCATTTTAATAAATGCTACAAGATGAAAAAAAATGAATTTATGAATTATCAGAGCAGTAATTTCTTGATTTCCAGGTAATCCAATCATGAGAATATGTCAGCTCAAATTGGAGAGAGAAAAAAACCCATCCCAGTCATTTCAATACCTGAACAAGAGCTAAGGCAATAAATGTAGTGATTGTTTTAAGGTTTGAGAAAGCCGGTTAGTGTTTTTTTTGGTGTCAGCTTTATGTCTTTCAACCCTGATCCATCTCAGGTTTTCATTACCTCTTCTTCAATAACTCCTCTTAGCCCTCTGTGGGTGGACATTGATGTTTCAGCCAGCAGCCAAACCTGCTGAATTAAGACTCTAAAGTTTGACTGAAAAGAATATGCTGTGTGCTAAGTGCCAGGTACTTCTGCTGATTTAGACAGAATCAGTAAGACTGGATCTATCAGACAGTTTCCAAGCTTTCAGAAAGTTCACTCAGATCAATAAGAAAATGAGTCAGATGTTGGGAGCCTGATCCAGGACTTCAGTGGATATCAGGATATCCTAGATATCAGTGGACCCGAATATCAAAGACCTCTTTGAGAAGCAACTTTTCATCAAGTTAGCTCCTGAGTTCTTTTGATATGGGTTACACTAATAAGGATGTTGTTTGAGTTCTGAGACCAACAGGCTATGCCCCAAGACTTTAGTTGTTCAGAGCCAAAATATTTGATTCAGCACTCAGGTATCTTTAGGTGGTCAGCTCTAAACTAATGTCTTTTGAGGATTACAGATTTGGCTTTGAAGTTTGCTTTCAATTGTATACCTTTATGACTGCGGCTGCATTAGGAGGTGCCTGAGGCCTAGATCAAAGGTTTTACCCTAAGACTTTAGTCTCCTAGATAACAAATCCTTATCAAATTACCTATTTTGTGCTACTTCCAGGATATAACAGACTATAAGGTAATGATAAGAAAAATTCCCCTTCCTTTGTCTCTTTTGCTCTATAAAAACCTTGTCCTGAGAATCAATAAATGGAGTTCATTGTTCTTCCTTGAACTACCCATGTGGCCTGGTCATTTCTTATTCACATCTCTGAATCATGCTAAGTGTTGGACACTAAGCAGCCCACAGCAGTCTGAGCCCAGTTTGAGCAGACCAGACATCTAGAAAGTAATTTATTAAGCAATAACTATGTGCTAGGTACTGTGTGAAGTGTTAGGGATACAAAGAAAGACAAATACACAGTTCCTGACCTTAAGGAGCTCACAGTCTTCTGGAGAAGATAATATTCAAACAGTTATGTACATATGAGATCTATACAGTATAAATTGAGGGAAATCTCTGAGAGAAGGCACTAGCAGTAAGGAAGTCTGGGACAGGTCTCCTGCAGAAGGTAAGATCTGAGCTGAATCTTAAAGGAAACCAAGGAATCCAGGAGACAGAGGTGAAGAGGGAGAGAATTTTGGGATATGGCAGAGATTCAGTGTAAAAAAGAAAATGTTTTATGGGAAAAAATAAAAACAAACAAAACCAAAACCAAGAAATGTAGAGTCATTTAGATTATAGAGTACCTGGAGAGGAATAAAATATAAAACTAGAAAAGGAGGAAGAGAATAGAATGTGAAGGACTCTAAAAGTCAAATAGATGATTTGGCAGCTGACGCTTTTGTATGGACTGGGTCTAGACTGTTTAAGGCCTTTGCATATCCAGCCTTTCTAAGGTAAATGCAACTTACAGTAGGCAAATTCAACAGAATGCAGCATCCAAATAGCTTTTCCCTTGTAGGTGCAATATAAAAAAAAATATGAGCCTCAATATCTGTAGGCAGCACTTTCACTTATCTCTTAGACACCTAAATATATTGCAAAGCATGACAACTCACCTGCTAATTGACTTCTAGTCACTCAGTTAGGTGTAGGGAGATTGACAATTTCTTCCTGGCTCCAAATTTGACCTTTGAAAGGACTCTTTGTGTCTCATTTTCCATAGCAAATTACAAAAGTTTGATGACTGAACCTCACAGTAGAAAGGACATAATAGTATCACTTTATGGAGAAAGAAGAGCATCTTTAGTATCCTGACACTAGTTTGAAAGATGAAAATGATTTCATACACTTGTGTAAGTGTGGGAAAATCTCTCTACCTATAATGTTCCTCATTTAAAAATTGTTTATTATTTAATTTTTCCAATTACATATAAAAACAATTTTTACATTTATTTTAAAAAATGATTTTCAAATTTTCTCCCTCTCTAATCCCCCTGTCCCTTCATTGAGAAGGTAAAAAAATTTATATGGGTTCTACATATGTAGTCATGCAAAACAAACCTCCATATTAATCATGGTGTGAAAGAAAACAGACTAAAGTTTTTTAAAAAAGTATGCATTGATCTGCATTCAGACTTTATTGGTTTTTTTCTCTGGAGGTGGATAGCATTTTTAATAATAAGTCTTTCAGAAGTATCTTAGATGATTGTTTTGCTGAGGATAGTTAGGTCATTCACAGTTGATCATCATGCAATATTGTTGTTACTGTGTACAGTGTTCTCTTGGTTTTGCTTACTCCTTTTCCCTCCAGAATATCATATTTCAATTCCTTTAATGCTTTAATGTGGAAGCTGCTAGATTTTTGTGTGACCTTGACTGTTGCTCTACAATATTTCAATTGCTTTTTTCTGACTGCTTACAGTATTTTCTCCTTTACTTGGGAGCTCTGAAATTTGGCTATAATATTCCTGGGAGTTTTCATTTTAGGATCTCTTTTAGTAAGTGATCAGTGGATTCTTTTAATTTCTGTTTTGCCTAATGGTTCTAGAGTACCAGGACAATTTTTTTCTTGATAACCTCTGGACAGGTGATGTCTAGGTTCTTTTTTTGGATCATGGTTTTCAGGTAGTCCAATAATTCATAAATTATCTCTACTTGATCTACTTTGCAGGTCATTTTAAAAATAACTCTATATTTCACATTTTTTGTTTTTTATTTTGTTTTATTGTTTCTTGATGCCTCATGAAATTATTAGTTTACACTTAACTGTTTCTAATTTTTAAGGAATTATTTTTTTAAAGATTTTTTTGTACCTTCTTTTCCATTTGGCTAATTCTACTTTTTAAGGAGTTCTTTTCTTCAATGAATTTTTGTCCCACTTTTTCTACTTGGCAAATTCTGCTTTTTAAGGAATTCTTCTCTTCAGTGGATTTTTGTGCCTCTTTTACCATTTGACTAATTCTGGTTTTGCAGGTATTTTTTCAGTACTTTTTTTTTGTGCCTCCTTTGCTGAGTTGTTGACTCTTTTTTTTCATGATTTTCTTGTAACATTCCTGTTTCTTTTACCATTTTTTCCCTCTATCTCTCCTATTTGATTTTAAGCAATGTTTAATCTTTTCTAGGAATTCTTTTGGGGGTGGGTGGAGCTGATGCCAATTGACATGATTCTTTGAGTCTTTGCACATAGTAGGTTTTTTTTAACATTGTTGTTGTCTTCTGAGTTTATGTTTTGACCTTCCCTGTCACCATATTGATGTTTTATGGTCAGCTCCTTTTTTTATGTTGTTTGCTCATTTTTTTCCAACCTATTTCTTGACTTTATGTTAAAGTTGGACTCTACTCCAAGGGTGGAGGAGGCATTGTCTTAAGCTTCATGTTCTTCATGCTAACTTTTTCAGAACTAGTTCTGGGTGTCTGTAAGTTTTTAGTTCTTTCAAGGTGGTATGATCTAAGGAGAAGTGTGGTCACTGTTCTCCTGGACTGTGCTCTAGTCTGTGAGGGACCACAAGTGTTCTTTTCTACCCTGGAATTGTTACCAGGCTCCCCACTCCTGCTTGTGCTCTTCCTCACACTGGGACTAACAGCCCTAAACTGTGTGGACAATGCAACAGAGTCCTGCTCCAGGAGGGGTTCAGAAAAGGGTCCCTTGTAATCTCCTTCTGACATTATCCAAACCCCTTACTGTTTCTAGGTTGAGGACTCTGAAAGCCACCACCACTAATGCCACCTCAAGGCCTGATGCTGACTTGCCAGAATATGGCTTGCACTACACTCTCACCCCAATGAAACAGACCTTTCTTGCTGACCTTTTTGGATGGGAAGATTATTTCACCCCATTCTTTTGCTGGTTCTATTGCTTCAGAATTCATTTTGAGGTGTTGTTTTTAATGTTGTTTGGAGTGGAATTTGGGAAAGTTCAGGTGAGTCCCTGCCTCTACTCCACTATCATATGGCTCTGCCAGTCATTCCTCATTTTTAAATGAGGAGATTCAGGTAGAATCATAGTATTTTAAAGCTAGATTTTAAAAACTAATCATAGTATTTTAAAGGTCTTCAAGGATTATCTTGTTTAGCAATTCTTAAAATGTACTTGTCAGATCCCAAACGGGGTCTAAAGGGGGTCTGGGAAATCAAAATTATTCTCATAATAGTACTAAAATGTTATTTGTCTATTAAAATACTGCTCTCTTTTCCCACTATAAATCTGAATGAATATGAATTTTCTTTTTACGCTTCATCCAAAACAACATATCATAACAGATTGAATGCAAAAGTAAATAGGAGCATCTAGCTTCCTTCTGTTAAGCCAGACAATAAAGAGATTTGCAAAAACATGCAAAAGAATGAAACTCTACTCACTGATTTTTTCTAAATTATATTTTCATAAATATATGTTATGTTGACATATAGTAGGTTATTATTTTTAAAATAAATAAATACAATATTTTAAAAATCAGTTTTAAATTTTAATATGATAAATGCCACAGATATAACCCACGTAAACAAAAACTATTTGGGGGTCCTCAATAATTTTTAAAAGTGCAAAAGGATTCTTTACCAATATTCCAATTGATTATGATCAATGACTGAAAAAAGTAGATTGTGTAGAACTGACACTAGGCTCTGGCAGAGAGGGAAAAAAGGTACAGAGAAGTAATATGATTTGTCCAAGGTCATGAGGCAGTAAGTTGCAGAATTAGAATTTGTACCAAGGTCTTTTTGCTCCAATTCCAGTGTTCTTTTCCTAAGAACCCTTCCAAATGAAAAAAATCCTGTGATCTTCCAAAAGGTAATCAATTTACTATGGATGCCTTAAATCCAGTTGTTGGAAACGTGTAAGTATTACATCCATTCAATCTGTTACTGGAATTTTTCTAGGAAAAGGAGTCTTAGATAACAAAGATGGAGCAGATCTCATCAGACTGAATCCCTGGTGGCACTGGTGATTCCCAGACCTCTCAACAGAGGAGGGGGGCCTGTCAGAACTGGGTGAGAAAGAAGCACAGTTTTGTGCAGGGCCTGCAGAAGTGGCAACAGCTACTCTTGGGACTATCGGCCCACAAACTGAACGTTTGAAAGTCATCTATTTAAACTTCCAGGAGCCAAGATGGCAGAGTAAACAGTAAGTTACTCTCAGTCTGCCTTGTTGACCTTGAAAAACTCAGAGAATAATGCCCTAGGAAAAATCCTAGAATAGTGGAGCCGGCAGAAAGGGTACAACAGACTTTTAGCTAGGGGGTCTAGGGGGATTTACAGGAAAGGTCCCGCTTACTGTGACTGAAGGGGACCAGTACAGGAGAGGAGGCATCCCAGCAAGCCAACAGCAAGCTCCACCTCAGTGTACCATCAGGAGATCCTGAGCCCCAGGGTGCTAGAGCCAGAAAGTGCCAACATCAGGACTCCAGACATGCCTTTGCACAGCCAGGAGAAATGGCAGACACCAGAGTGGATGAGCATCCACCAGTGACTGAGCCTACCTGTGTTCTAGCACAGCCCTAGGGGAGGAGATAGGGGCCAGAATACCCCTCCTCTACATCTCATGCCATGACCTTCAGTGTAACCCCAGAAAAACACAGTGAGACCTTGCCTAGCCTCAGCACACACCAGCCAGCTCCAGCTCGGCACCAGGTAATCTACAGCATTATATAGCTTCCAGCTGCCAGAACAAGAGGCCACAGCACACAAAGTCAGTAACCTGGCCCCTGGCCCCCAGTGAAAGAAGCATGGGAAAGAGCCCCTGTGTCCTAGAAGCAGAGATCCACTTTAAAAAAGCAGGAAAAAGTTAATTACAAAGAGCAAAAAGAAAACTAGAAAAGTAGAAACAAGAGATTCTTACTATGGGGACAGGGAAAATCAAAATACAATTCAGAAGAGGAGAGCATTAACACTATACCTGCATTTGAAACCTCAAAAGGGAATACAAACTGGTCTCAAATGCAAAAAGCATTCTTGGAAGAGCTCTAGAAGGATTTTCCCTTGGAGAACCAAAATTAGAAAGGAAAGTCAAATTAGAGAGGTAGAAGAAAAATTGGTCAATTCTTTTAAAAATATAATTGACAAAATGGAAAAAAAAATTCATTGATAAAAACAACTCCTTAAAAAGTACAACTAACCAAATGGATAAGAAAGTATAAAACTTAACTGGAGAAAACAACTCCTCAAAAAGTAAAATTGACTAAATGGAAAAGAAGGCACAAATGCTAACTGAAGAAAACAATTCGTTAAAAATTAGAATTGGGCAAATAGAAGCTAATGACTCTACGAGGCATCAAAAATCAGTCAAACAAAATCAAAAGAATGAAAAAAACAGATAAAAAGGTAAAATATCTCATTGGAAAAACAACTGATCTGGAAAACAGATGCACAAAAAGCATTTTAAGAATTATTGGTCTACCAGAAAGCCATGATGAAAAAAAGAGCCTGGACAGTATCCCAAGAAATTATCAAGGAAAACTGCACAGAAGTCCTAGAACCACAGGGTAAAAGAGTCATCAAAAGAATCAGTGGATTCACCTTGTGAAAGAGATCTCAAATTGAAAATTCCAATAAATTGTAAAGTCAAATTCCAGAATCATCAGATCAAGGAGAAAATACTATAAGCAGCCAGACAAAAAAAAAATTCAAATATCACAGAACTACATTCAGGATCACACAGAACCTTATAGATTCTACTTTAAAAGATTGGAGGGGGGGGGGCAGTGCAGAGCCAAAATGGCAGAGTAAAAGCAGGAACTTGCTTAAGCTCCCACTCCAACCACCTCCAATACCTCTAAAATAGATCCAGGAGAGATAATTTAAAAATTATTGGACTACCTGAAAGCCATGATCAAAAAAATCGTCCTTCAAGAAATTCTCAAGGAAAATTGCCCTGATATTCTAGAACCAGAGTGCAAAACAGAAATTGAAAGAATTCACTGATCACCTCTTGAAAAAGATCCCTAAAAGGAAACTCCTAGGAATATCATAGCCAAATTTCAGGGTTCCTAGGCCAAGGAGAAAATATTACAAGCTGCCAGGAAGAAACATTTTGAGTACTGTGGAAATACAATCAGGGTAATATAAGATCTAGCAGCTTCTACAGTAAGGAATCAAAGGGCTTAGAATATGATATTCCAGATGTCAAGGGAGCTAGGATTAAAACCAAGAATCACGGACCCAGCAAAACTGCTTCAGGGGAAAATATGGTTATTCACTGAATTAGAGGACTTTCAAGTATTCTTGACGAAAAAAACAGAGCTGAACAGGAAATTTGACTTTCAAATATAAGAAGCAAGAGAAGCATGAGAAAGTGAACAGGAAAAAGAAATAATTAGGATCTTATTAAAGTTGAACTATTTACATTCCTACATGGAAAGATGATAATTGTATCTCATGAGACTTTTCTCAGTATTAGGATAGTTGAAGGGAATATATATATATGTATATATATATATATATATAAATGCATATATGTATGTATAGGAGGGTGTATATATATATGTGAGTGTGTGTATATGTTTGTACATGTATACATAGACAGAGGGCACAGGATCAGTTGAATATGAAGGAATGATATCTAAAAAATAAAATTAAGAGATGAGAGAGGAATATATTGGGAGAAGGAGAAAAGAAAGATAGAATAGGGTAAAGTATCTCATATAAAAGAGGCAAGAGACAACTGTTACAATGGAGGGAAAGAGCAGGAAAGTGAAAGGGAATGGGTTAAATTTATTCTCATTGAATTTGGCTTAAAGAGAGAATAACATACACACTCATTTGGGCATCTTACCCTACAGGAAAGTAGGGGGGAAGGGGATAAGAAGGGGGATGATAGAAGAGACGGCAGATTGGGGGAGAGGGTAGTTAGAAGCACACACTTTTGAAAAAGGACAGTGTCAAAGTAGAAAATAGAATAAGTGGGGGGGGGGCGGGATAGGTTGAAGGGGAATATAGTCTTTCATAATATAACTACTATGGAAACATTTTGTATAACTACATATATACAAAATATATTAAATTGCATATCCTCCCAGTGGGGGTGGGTGAGGAGGGAAGAAGAGAAAGAATCTGGAAATCAAAGTTTAAAAAAGTTAAAAAAATTGTTGGTTTTTTTTTTTACATGCACCTGAGAAATAAGATATACAGGCACTGAGGTATAGAAATTCATTTTGCCCTACTAGAAAGTTAGGGATGATGGGGCAGGATATAACAGAGAACAGATCTGGGGAAGGGGTATTCAGTAAGCTCACCATCTTGAGGTGGGAGGTAGGGGAAAGACGGGGAGAAAATTTGAAGCTCAAAATCTTGTGGAAATGAATGTTGAAAATTAAAAAAGAAATTAATAAATTGAGAAAACATTTGGAAGGATTGGAATATGATATAATGTAAGGCAAAGGAGCTTGGATTACAACCAAGGATCAGCTACCCAGCAAAACTGAGCATAAACTTTCAAGCAAGAATACAGAAATCCAATGAAATAAGGGACATCCAGACCTTCCTGATGAAAAGGGCAGAACTCAATGGCAAATTTGATCTTCAAATACAAGACTCAAAAGAGGCATAAAGAGATAAACAGGAAGGGGTGGCAAGATGGTGCACCGGTCCTGGAGTCAGGAGGACCTGAGTTCAAATCCAACCTCAGACACCAGACACTTAACACACACACACACACACACACACACACACACACACACAACTAGCCATGTGACTGTGGGCAAGTCACATAACCCCAATTGCCCTGCAAAAAGAAAAAAAAAAGATAAACAGGAAAAATTTAAAACATGTTATTCAATTAGGGCAAACTATATAAACCCCTTCACGGAAGGATGATACTTGCAAATCTTGAGAATTGTGCCTATTTTATGGCATTTAAAAGAGATATACATAGAGTTATAAATTAAGTAAAATTATGATTAAGAAATTACTTAAGGGGTATAAAGTGCTTGGAATGGGAGAAGAAGAAAGGCAAAAACAGAAAAGGGTAAATTACATCACATGAAGAAGCACAAAAATATTATAGTAGAGGGAAAGAAGGAAGGGAGATGAGCAATTTTTGAACTTTACTTTCATCAGATTTGATTCAGGAAGGGAATAACATAATCAGTTAAGTATAGAAATCTATCTTGCCCTGTATGCAGGAGGAGGGGAAAGGGAAAAGAAAAGGGAGGGGGTAGTTAGAACAGAGGGAAGGAGTAGTAAGGTAAAAGGGAAAGAAAAGGGAGGGAAGCTGATAGAAGGGAGGGAAGACTGAGAAAGACAATGGTCAAAAGCAAAACTCTTTTGAGGGGAAAAGAGAGAAAGGAGAAATTAAAAAATAAATAGAGGGAAATAGGATGGAGAGAAACAGACATAGTCATCATAACTATGAATGTGAATGGGATGAACTCTCTCATAAAATGGAAGCTAATAGCAGAATGTATTAAAAACCATAATCCTGGGGCAGCTAGGTGGCACAATAAAAAGAGCACTGGCCCTGGAGTCAAGAAGACGAGAGTTCAAATCTGGTCTCAGATACTTGGCACACTTACTAGCTGTGTGACCTTGGGCAAACCACTTAACCCCAATTGTCTTGCCTTCTCCTCTCAAAAAAAAGCAAAAAAAAAAAATCCCCACCAAAACCCATAATCCTACAATATGTTATTTACAAGAAACACATTTGAAACAGGGTAATACACACAGAGTAAAAGTAAAAGGCTAGAGTAGAATATATTATGCTTAAACTGAAGTAAAAAATAACAGGGGTAGCAGCAATCTAAATCTCAGATGAAGCAAAAGCAAAAATAGAACTAATCAAAAGAGATAAGGAACAAAACTACATCCTTCATAGACAATGAAGCAATATCATTACTAAACATATATGAACCAAGTAGGATAGCATATAAATTCTTAGAGAAGTTAAGAGAGTTACAGGAAGAAAGAGACAGCAAAACTATATTAGTGGGGGACCTCAACCTTCCCCTCTCAGACCTTAATAAATCTAAACTCAAAATAAACAAGAAAGAAGTTGAGCTGAATATAATTTTAGAAAAGGTAGATATGGTAGACTTCTGTATAAAAAAATTTTGAATGAGCGAAGAAAGGAATAAACAGTTTTCTCCACAATACATAGCACATGAATAAAAATTGACCATGGACTAGGGCACAAAAACCTGACAATCCAATGCAGAAAGGAAAAAAAATATTAAATACCTTCTTTTTGGTTCATGATGCAACAAAAATTATATGTAATTAAGGATAGACTAAAAAATAATTGGAAACTAAATAATCTAATCCTAAAGAATCAGTGTGGGGGGCTGACTCAAGATGGCTGGGTAGAAGCAGGACCTCTGAGCAGCAGTGGCTTCCACCTTCCTCAATCAATGTAAAAAGGGGACTCTGAACAAACTTTGGAGCTGCAGAACCCACAAAATGACACAGAGAAGATAACCTCCCACTGAGGACAGCCTGGCAGGCCGGCAGGAATCAGCCAGTGCAGAGCTCTGGGAGCCGAGCCCAGGCCTGCATGAGCTGGAGGTTTTAGCCCCAGGGTAGGTCTGACCAGCTGCTGGCCAAAGGGACTCCAGATCAGCAGCAGCTGTGGTCTTTTCCAGATTTATCAACACATAGATGCAAAGGACAAAGTGAGAGGTCAGTGTAGTCTGGACTTTGGGACCCAGTAAGTGGGAGTGTGTTGGCTTTTGCCCCTGTGGCGAGAAGCTGCTGAGACGCCGGCACAGCCAGCCAGTGCCAGGTGGCAGCTTCAGCTCCTGGCCTGCAAAGTATAGGGGGACCAAGCACCAGTCTGAGGGGTAATCGCTCTTGCTTTAACCTTCTTGGATCTGGATTGCACTCTAGGGTGGAGGTCCTGGGGTGTGTGTCCAGCTTGCCAGACTGTGTGGAGACGTCAGAGAGGGCACCCATCTAATACCTCTGGCAGGTGGGAAAACCCCAGCATTTGGGACGAAAGCTCCCCTGTCTGGTGGCAGAGTCCTACTGTGGCAAAAAGACCAGAGTCAAGTGACTGAGGGCCGACATGACCAGGCAAAGGCAAAGGAAACAAAGCAGACAGAAGATTCCAACAGTAGACTCCTATTTTGGGGACAAAAAGGATCAAAGCATGGAACAGGAGGAAGACAGAGAAGTGAGAACTCCTGCACCAAAAACTTCAAAGGAAGATATGAGCTGGTTACGGGCCATAGAGGACCCTAAGAAATAGATAATAGCAGTGGAGGAAAAATTGGGAAAAGAAATGAGAATGATGCAAGAAAATTACAAAATGAGAGTCAACAGCCTGACTGAGGAAAATAATACCTTAAAAAACAGACTACCCCAAATGGCAAAGGAGAATCAAAAAGGCAATGAGGAGAAGAATGCCTAAAAAATCCGAATTTTCCAGATGAAAAAAGAATTTCAAAAACTCACTGAGGAGAACCATTGCTTCAGAATTAGATTGGAGCAAAAGGAAGCTAATGACTTTATGAGAAATCAAGATGCTGTTAAACAGATCCAAGTAAATGAAAGAATAGAAGACAATGTGAAATATCTCATGGGAAAAACCGCTGACCTGGAAAATAGATCAAGGAGAGATAATTTAAAAATTATTGGACTGAAATAATTATTGGACCTGAAAACCATGATCAAAGTAAGAACCTAGAAATCATCCTCCAGGAAGTTCTCAAAGAAAACTGCCTTGCTGTTTTACAACCAGAGGGCAAAATAGAGGTTGAAAGAATCTACCGATCACCTCCTGAAAAAGATCCCAAAAAGAAAACTCCTAGGAATATTACAGCCAGGTTCCAGGATTCCCAGATTAAGGAGAGAATATTATAAGCAGCCAGGAAGAAACAATTTGAAAATTGTGGAATTGCAATCAGGATAACCCAGAATCTGTCAGCTTCTACACTGAGTGACTGAAGGACTTGGAATATGATATTCTGGAGTTCAAAGGAGCTGGGATTAAAACCAAGAATCACCTACCCACCAAAACTGGGTATCATGGTTTAGGGGAAAATTTGGTCATTCAGTGGAACAGAGGACTTTCAAGCATCCTTGATGAAAAAACCAGAGTTGAATAGAAAATTTGACACTCAAATATAAGAAGCAAGAGAAGCATGAGAAGGTAAATAAAGAACTTATCAATGTTGAACTATTAACATTCCTACATAGAAAAACAATCATTGTAACTTATGAAACTTTTCTCAGTAGTTGAAGGGAATATATATATATATATATATATATATATATATATATATATATATATACACACACACACATATATGTCTATATATGAGGGTATATGGGTATATGGAAACATATGTGAATGTGTGTATATGTGTTTACAGGTATACATAGACAGAGGGCACAGGACCAATTTAACATGAAGGGATGATACTTAAAAGGTGAAATTAAGAGGTGAGAGAGGAATACAATTGTGAAGAGACGGGGAGAGACAGAATGGGGTAAACTATCTTATATAGAAGAGGCAAGGGAAAATGGTTACAATGGAGGGGAAGAATAGGAAGGCAAAAGGGAATGGGTCAACCTTATTCCCGTTGAATTTGGCTTGGGGGGGATGAATTACACACTAAATAGGGTATCTCACTCTACAAGAGAGTAGCGGGGAAGGGGATCAGAGGGGGAATGATGGAAGGGAGGGCAGGCTGGGGTGGAGGGAAGTTGGAAGTACCCACTTTTGAAAAGGGACAGGATCAAAGTAGAGAATAGAACAAGTGGGAGGTGGGATAGGAGGAAGGGAAAAATAGTCAGTCTATTACAATATATCTACTGTTATTGTTTTGCATTAGCCACACATGTACAACCTATACTGAACTGCTTATCCTCCCAGTAAGGGCGGGTGACAAAGGAGGAAGGGAATTGATCTTTAACTTAAAGTTTAATATACATATATACACACACACACATACACACACACATGTATATATATTATATATAGTATTATTAATACTATTTTACATGTAATTGGGTGTAGCAGCAAGCACCCCAAGCGTCCTCAGGGTGGCTGCCCATACAGGTTCTTGGATCTGCTTTGTTAAAGGAAAGCAACTCAAAATGTGTTAACAAGCTTACTTTAATCAGTCAGACATATATCGTTTACCTTGTTCAGGGGAAAAGGTCAGCACCCCGAACTTCAAAATATACAGGCAGAATTATCAAGACAGAAACAGATCTAGTAGACAGATTTCAAACTGTCCAACCATTACATCCATACCCAGTCGACATCTGGGTTTTTTCAAAGCCGGGGGGGGGGCCCTCTGGACAACGGCTTCCCAGAATCCAGATCAAATCACAGAACACTTCTCAAAGTGAGCCCCCAAAACAAAGCCTCAAATCAGGGTTTATATACCCTT
>NW_027186473.1:65605232-65607208 GCF_028583685.1 Petaurus breviceps papuanus | reverse complement strand
TAGCCTAGGGGCAGGGAAGATCTTCAAATTTGCATTTCCATTACATTGGGAAATAAGATATATAGGCACTGGGGCATAGAGATCCACCATGCCCTACTGGAAAGTCGAAAGGGGTATGGGAGAGAGCAGATTGGAGGAGGGGATATCCTGTGGGACTGGTATTTTGGGGCGGTGGGTAGGGGAAAAATGGGGAGAAAATTTGTAACTCAAAATCTGGCAAAAATGAATGATGTAAATCCTGTTAATAAAACATTTGAAAAATGGAAAAAAATATAAAATAAAGAAATAAAACACATAAATTTTAAAAAAAGAATGAGTGTGGATCGAAAAACAAATCACAGAAACAATCAATAGCCTCATTCAAGAGAATGACAATATTGAGACATGTCAAAATTTATGGGATGCAGTGAAACTGGTTCTTGGTGGAGTAGTGAATACTTATATGAATAAAGCAGAGAAAGAGGAGATCAATGAATTGGGCATGCAATTGAAAAAGCTAGAAAAAGAATTAATTAAAAATCCTCAATTAAATACCAAATTAGAAATACTGAAATCCAAAGGAGAGATTAATAAAATTGAAATTAAGAAAACTATTGAACAATAAATAAAACTGAGCTGGTGTTATGAAAAAAAAATAAAACTGATAAACCTTTGGTTAGCTTGATTAAAAAAAGAAAGAAGAAAACCAAATTACCAATATAAAATGAAGAAGGTGAATTCACCTCCAATGAAGAGGAAATTAAAACAATAATTTGGAATTATTTTGCCCAATTGTATGCCCATATATTGGAAAATCTTAGTAAAGTAAATGAATATTCACAAAAATATAAGTTGCCCAGATAAAGAGAAGAGGAAGTAAAATACTTAAATAACCCTGTCTCAGAAAAAGAAATTGAACAAGCCATTAATGAATTCCCTAGAAAAAAAACCTCCAGGGTCAGATGGATTTACAAGCAAATTCTATCAAACATGTATATAATAATTAATCCTAATACTATATAGACTATTTGAGAAAATTGACAAAGGAGTACTGCCAAATTCTTTTTATGATACAGATATGGTACTGATACCTAAACCTGGAAGAGTCAAAATAAAGAAAATTATAGACCAATTTCCCTAATAAATACGGTGAATACAGATGCAAAAATTTTAATTAAAATATTAGCAAAAAGATTACAGCAACTTATCACAAGAATAATACTTTTATCAGGCAGGACATATACCAGGAATACAGGGCTGATTCAATATTAGGAAAACTATCAGCCATAATTGATCATATCAACAATAAAACTAATAGAAACCATATGATTAGTTCAATAGATGCAGAAAAAGTTTTTGACAAAATACAACACCCATTCCTATTAAAAACACTAGAAAGCACAAGGAATAAATGTAGCCTTCCTTAAAATGATAAGTAGCATCTACTTAAAATGTTAAGCTAGATGCATTTCCAATAAGATCAGGGGTGAGACAAAGATGTCCAATATCACCACTGTTATTCTATATGGTAATAGAAGTGTTAGCTTTAGCAATAAGAAAAGAAAAAGAAATTGAAGGAATTAGAACAGATAATGAAGAAATTAATTTATCACTCTTTCCAGATGATATGATAATATACTTGGAGATTCCTAGAGAATCAAGTAAAAAACTATGTGAAATAATAAACAACTTTGGCAAATTTGCAAGATATAAAATAAATCCACATAAATAATTGGCATTTCTATGTATTCCTAACAAAGTTCAACAGCAAGAGATAGAAGGAGAGATTCCATTTAAGGTTTTTGTAAATATTATAAAATATTTGGGAGTCTACCTGGCAAAGCAAACCCAGGAACACAATTACAAAGCACTTTTCACACAAATAAAGTCAGATCTAAAAAAATTTGAAAAACATAAGTTGCTGATGGGTAGGTGTAAGGGTTATGGGAATTAAAGATCTCCCATGCCCCATGGACGTGCTGACATAGCAGAGCAAG
>NW_027186473.1:65535188-65600232 GCF_028583685.1 Petaurus breviceps papuanus | reverse complement strand
TATGTTTGGAAACTAATCTCCATTTGAGAAGAGGGGTTTTGTGGTGGACCAAATGAAGGTATAGCCTAGGGGTGGAGAAGTATTTAGAACAGGGACTTTGTAATTGATTGAATGATTGGAAGGTCCTGGGGTGGGGTAGTCCTTGTAGATTATTTAATCACATTTAGTAAATGCTGTATTTGGAATGATGTCATGTTTTGATCTTCTCTGTTCTTGGTTGGTCACTGAATAAAATGGAGAGCACCTATGCTGGTATTCTGAACCTTGGGAAGTTGCCTTTCCTTGGCATTTCATTACAGCCATCAAGATTAGGAGGGAAGCAGAAAATTGGGAAAAAAATTTTTATAACTAGTGCCTCTGATGAGGGCCTCATTTATAAAATATATTGAGAACTGCGTCAAATTTATAAGAATACAAGTCATTCTGCAATTGATAAGTGGTCAAAGGATACAAACAGGCAATTTTCAGAAGAAGAAATTGAAGCTATCTGTAGACATATGAAAAAATGCTCTAAATCACTATTGATTAGAGAGATGCATATCGAAACAACTCTGAGGTACCACATCACACCTATCAGAACGGTTAACATGACAAAACAGGAAAATGATAAATGTTGGAGATGTGGGAAATCTGGAACACTAATTCATTGTTGAGGATCAGCTGTTAACTGATCCAACCATTCTGGAGAGCAATTTGGAATTATGCACAAAGGGCTATAAAAAATGTGCATACCCTTTGACCCAGCAATACTACTTCTAAGGGCTGTGTCCCAAAGAGATCATAAAAATGGGAAAAGGACCCCCATGTACAAAAATACTTATAGCAGCTCTTTCTGTGGTGGCCAAGAACTGGAAACTGAGGGGATGCCCATCAATTGGGGAATGGCTAAACAAGTTGTGGCATGTGAATGTGATGGAATACAGGCAGATTTTAGTAAAACCTGGAAAGACTTATATGAAGTGATGTAGAGTGAAGTGAGCAGAATCAGAACATTGTACACAGTAACAGCTAAAGTGTGCAATGACTGATTCTGATAGACAGCGCTTCGCAGCAATCCAAGAACCTAAAACAATTCAAAAGGATTCATGATGGAAAATGCCATTCATATCTAGAGAATGAACTATGGAGGTGGAATGCAGAGGGAAACAGACAACTTTGTTTTGTTTTGTTTTTTCTTTCTCATAATTTCTCCCATTCATTATAATTCTTCTACACAACATGACTAATGTTAAAAAGTTTTTTAAAGGAATGTATTGTAGAATCTATATGATTGCATGACATCTTGGGTAGGTAGTGGAGCAAAAGGGGAGAAAATTTAAAACATATGAAAGTGAATGCTGAAAACTAAAAATAAATTAATTAACTAATAAGAAAATAATTGTAAAAAAAAGAAGAGGGGTCTTCAGGACATCTCACTCCTTGGGGGGGGGGGGGCAAACAGGATCAGTGATGCATGATCCAAAGAAATATGATCTCTAATTTAAGATTAGAAAAGCTGTTCAGTTTCTGTTGATTTTCAAGGATATATGCTGGCTTAACTTAGCTCCAATAGTGTCCTGGGAATGGGTCAAGTTCAAAATAGATAGGGAGTTATTCTGGAGGGATGAGTCATGAATTAGAGAAAGGGAAGTTCAAGTTTGGAAAAGTCTGGTATAGGTAACTTTTACTGTCAAATACTTTGTAATAGAGAGGTGGCTAAAAGATAGAGATGTGAGAGAAATGGAGAGAATGAGTAACTTCTGAAGGGACCAGGGTGTGGAACTTCACCCCGTGCCCCCCCCCACAACACACACATATGAACCTATATGTACACATATCCTCTCCAGATGAAGAGGGAGGTAAAATCAACTGGAAATACCTTTACAGCTTTTTGGGGCAGTAATTATGGGGTAAAAGATGAACAAACAGATTTTAGAAAAGAGATGCTTTTTCTAGGACCTAGAATCATACCCTGGAAGGTAGCCCAGGTAGGGCAATGTACTGCTCATTGGCTGTTTGGGTGAGTAGGTGAAAAATCAAGCACCAGCATCTCTCCTGAGGACTGCTACTGTGAATAACTTTAAGGTTCTGATCACATAATATAGTGAACTCTCTATTTATTCAGCAGTAAAATAAGGCAAAACACTCACAGAAACCAAAGTACAGCATTCACAATGATATGACATAGCAACTTATTACTAAGGTGGCCACATAGTTTTAAATAAAAGATATAATTCTGTAAGTCCTTAAGTCTCCCACCCCTAGGTCACATTGTCTTAATCTCTCAGCCAGAAAGTATTCTTTCTTCTTGATTGGAGACTAGCTTTAAAATCATCCTTAACTCATTCATTCTTTTTTTTTAAAGTGCTTTATTAACTTCTGATTTACATCATTCGTTTCTGCCAGATTTTGAGTTACGAATTTTCTCCCCGTTTTTCCCCCACCCACCACCCTGAAATAGCAGTCCCACAGGATGTCCCCTCCTCCAATATGCTCTCTCCCATATTTTCTCCCATACCCCTTTTGACTTTTCCAGTGGATCTCTATGCCTCAGTGCCTGTATATCTTATTTCCCAATTACATGTAAAATAGTATATATATTATATATACATATATATGATAGTATATACACATATATAATAGTATATATACACACACACATATATATGTATATATACATACATATATATATATATATATATATATATTTGGATATTTGATTTTAAAACTTTGAATTCCAGATTCATTCCCTTCCTTCCTTGTCACCCACCCTTACTGGGAAGATAAGCAGTTCAGTATAGGTTGTACATGTGTGGCTAATGCAAAACAATAACATGCCGTGTTTCCCCGATAATAAGACACTGTCTTATTAAATTTTTTTTTGGACAGAAAAACACCAGAGGGCTTATTTTCAGGGGAGGGCTTATTTTAATGAACATTGACAGCAATTTTAATAAACAGGTAAATGTGAACAAAAAAATGTACCTTTATTCAATAATGATCATGTCATCTTCTTCAACAACATCATCATAAGTGTCCATATCCTGAATTCCATCCTGGATGTCTTGTTCCTCCATTTCCTTCAGAAGAAGTGGACCCAATCTGTCATGTCCAGCAATATAGCTCTCTTTAAATGAATATGTCTTGTCCAGGTAACCTGCTTGTAGTGCCTTGGTGACACAGCTGTCAGTAATTTTATCCCATGACTTCTTCATCCAAGTCACGACTTCTTGCAGACAGGGCTTCACAAAGTTTCCACACTGATTTCTTTCCATTCTATTTTCAATGTAGTCATTGACTTCCATGCGCAAATGGTCCTTTAATGGCTTCTTTATTTCAATATCAAGGGTCTGGAGATAGGCAGTCATTCCTGCAGGAATCATTACTTGATCTATTCTTCTCTCTGCAAGGAAGTTCTTCATTTCTTTAGCGCGGTGAGTGCTGGCTGAATCCCAGACTATCAGACCTCTTTGGTTACCTCGCATAACAAGTGGCAGCATTAAATCAACCCACTTTCTTATAACGGCTTGTGTACACCAGGCTTTTTCGGTTTCAAGAACGTAAATGCCAGATACACATTCAATCTTATCTTTCTTGCCCTTACTGATGATTAGAAGTGTGGCTTTCTTTCCATCCAAACGAATTGCCAAAACACAGGTGACCCGTGCACTTTCATAGCCAGTGGTGGGAATGTAGATTGACGTTGCACCCCTGTGATGAATTGTTATTTGAGATCCTTGTCCCATAAACACTGCAGTTTCATCCATAGCAATCATATTGCAGGTTTGGTACTTGGAAATGTTGATCCTATCAATAAAGGACTTGAATGCAAGTGCACGTTTAATAACTTCAGCATCTTCCAGCTTAAACAGTGTTGTTGATCTTCTTAGGGACAGTTCATACCGTTGAAGGAAACTGTCCAACCAGTGTTGTGATGCTTTGAATCCTTCTGAGACCATTTCAAACTCTGGTGCCATTGAAAGGGCAAATGCTTGAATATCAGCCCTGCGCACAAACAAGGCCTTTGCTCTCCTGTCAGCAATCCATTCACCAATGAGGATCTCCAAGTCAGGATATAAGGGCTGCCGACTTGATCCAGACCTGCGCTTTTTCCCTTTTCCCTCATCCACCTGTTGATTGAGGTTATTATAATCTGCCCTCCATTTTCTGACCATTCGAAGATCCAAAAGTTTTTCTTTACAGAAAACTGCAAGATTCTTGCCATGTGACTCCTCTACAATTGCTTTCTTATACTCAACAGTATAGCTCTTCCTTTTTGTACTCATGTTTGGGGGTCAAAACAGACAGAATAATAAAATTATGACCATCAGTCCTTCTTTTCACTCCATCATGACCCCTGAGTTCTTATTTTTTCCTCCATCATGCCCCCTCACATACCGGGTTTTTATGTTGTCCTGCCTCAGCTCTTCTCCACGGCACTGCTCTCAATGGCGCCAGCAAGCAAATCACTGGGGAAGAACAGGATGACGCGCTCACTGCTGCAGCTCTGGTTGGATGCAGCTCGGAGCGCGGCGTGCGTTTCACCCGGGGGGGGTACGGTGCATACAGAGGGTACCATAATGTAGCGTGTAGCGCAGGGGATCACCTTCACTACAGTAGCAATCTCAATAGGGCTTATTTTGGGGGGGAGGGCTTTAGAGGAATCTTACACAGTAAGGGGAGGGCTTATTTTCGGGATAGGTCTTATTATTGGGGAAACACGGTAGTAGATATATTGTAAAAGACTGACTATATTTCCCTCCCTACTATCCCACCTCCCACTTGTTCTATTCTGTACTTTGGTCCTGTCCCTTTTCAGAAGTGGGTGCTTCCAACTTCCCTTCTGCCTAGCCTGCCCTCCCTTCCATCATGCCCCCTCTCATCCCCTCCCCCCCTACTCTCCTGGAGGGTGAGATACCCTATTTAGTGTATTTCATTCCCTCCTCAAGCCAAATTCAATGGGAATAAGGTTGACCCATTCCCTTTTGCCTTCCTATTCTTCCCCTCCATTTTAACCATTTTCCCTTGCCTCTTCTGTATGAGATAGTTTACCCCAAACTGTCTCTCCCCATCTCTTCACATTATATTCCTCTCTCACCTCTTAATTTCCCCTTTTAAGTATCATCATTTCTATTCCCTTCAACTACTGAGAAAAGTTTCATAAGTTACAATTATTGTTTTTCCATGTAGGAATGTTAATAGTTCAACTTTGATAAGTTCCTTATGATTTCTTTTCCCTGTTTACCTTCTTATGCTTCTCTTGCTTCTTGTATCTGAATGTCAAATTTTCTATTTAACTATGGTTTTTTTTATATCAGGTAAGGTAGAGCTAACAAGGTCAGGGGGCAGTTTTGTCTTCTTTTAGTTAAAATCTCCCCATACTGTTGTTGGGAGGAAAGAAATCAGGGAAATACTTGTCCAAACACAATGTCTAGTGTCTTTATTTTATAGACAAAGAAACTGTGGTATAGAGAAATAGAGAAAATCCTGTCCAATATTACAACAGCCAGTAGAAGCAGAATTGAGGTTCAAATGTAGCTTCTCTGACTCTGGGATCCAGGGCTCTTTCCACTATACCATTCCTCTGCATTAGTAAGTTAATGGGTCCCTGGGCTTCCCCAATTATAATGGTAGCTTTTGTTGGTTAATTTTCATGCTGATTTAGCCCTCAGTTTTATTGTTGATAAGTTAATAGCCCTTTTTTATTTCCTTTTTATCTTGGAACATAATTCTGTGTGTTTGGTAATCAGAAGGAGGGGAGAATTTTGCCAATTAATGATCTACAATTCTATAATGAATGGTGGGGGAGACTCCCTGGCCTCAAAATGAAACATGGAAAACGCTAAGAGGAATGACCATATAGTATCTATTACTTATCAACCAATGTTTTAGCTATTTTTAGCCTTTTCATGGACAAATGTGACCCCTGTTTACAAGGATGAGGATGCATTATTATTTGTTATCTTATTGTTAAGGCAATGAAATGTAATTATCTTTTCCATATTATAGGGGTTAAAAATGTGGTGTTTCCACAATCTGGAAAATCTATGTAAAACTTTTTGACCCTCCTTTCATAGCAGAGAAAAAGTCTGAATTTTTCTTTTTTTCTTTTATGTGGTATTTACAGTACCTCATTGTAAAATTTGGGATGATATTATACAGTACTATATTTTTGCATTTCTAAATTTCTAAACTTTTGTCCTCTGCTGACCTTTGCATGTCATCTGCAACTTCTGCAAAACTCCCCCCAAATTCTCATTTAATTTCTTATGCCAACTCATGATATATCAAAACCACAATGGGGAAAATTGAAGTGTGGAAGCGATAACTGCAGGTCATAAAATGTCAGAAATTAATGAGACTTTTAAAATAATCAAGTCCTACCCCTCATTTGACAGAGAAGGGATTGAAAACTTAAAATGTATAGTGAATTGCTTAGAACATTGTTGGATTGGGAGTTAAGTAAATGGGGTAGAACTCTGACTCTCCCACTAACCACTGGTGCAGCCCTAAACAAGTCACTTCATTTGTCTAGATTCTAATAGCAGCACCCTCAGTTCAGGTTCAATTTTGAAATAAAAGGAAGAACTCAAGTCATTGAATAATGAAAGGAAGTTTACTTTGCTCTTACATGGCAAGGATATGGAACAAAGATAATCTTGCCCTTGGTTTCTCTAGACAAGTTGTCTCCATGTGGTAACAAGAAATTGTAATAACAGAAACAGAAATAGCAAGTCATTGGCTTTTGAGACATTTGTAGAATGTAAATGGATGCTAGTTAAGGCAGTGTCTGTTGTTTCATCTCATTTTTGTATCTATAACGCCTATGACAGTGCCTTACATACAGTAATTGCTCAATAAATGTGCCTATTAACATATTTCCATCGGTGCCTATGTGTGCCCATTCTTACTGCCAGATACTATGTGCATTGGTGGGAGAATGAGATCAGGTTTATGAATGGACTTCTATTTTGATTATCTGTGCTTCTGCAAACAAATGTTTGTTTAATATGATTTTTAAAAATCACTAGAACCTTAAGAGGGATGCATTTCACACTACTTTAGTACACTTATGTTAATGAAAGTAGTAAAGAGGTTCTGATGCTTCCATGTAGGATTAGAGTTGGAAGGTACCTCACAGGACATTTAGTCCCAGACTTTCATTTTACAAATGAAGGAGGGTACTATAAGCCAGAGAAGTTAAATAATTTGTCCAAGGTCACACAGATCATAAATGGTGTGCTATGATTCAAATCCAGGTCCTTTGTATAAAAATCTCTCACTGTACCACACTGCCAGCTAGTCCCCACAATGTTAGATAAGAACAAATTCAACTTCACATAATAACTCAGAAAGTAATAACATATCTGAATGCTTTCCAATATATTTGATATGTAAAAATTTTTTATGTTGATTTGGGAGCTATTTTGTATGCAGTAGGGTGAAGATGTGATAGTGTTGAGGCAATCTATTCAATTGACTGATGACTAGACTCAGAAACATGCCACTTATGAAGATAAACATAAGGACTAAAAGGTGTTTTTTAATTACCATTAAAAACAGTGAGACTGAGGGATTGGGTGTTACAAGTCACAGGTGGCTCAATAGGTTTATACTTCATAGAGGATCTCAAAATGTGAAAGAGGAGAGTTTTTACTGCAGATCATGTTACAGTTTTATAACATACTCAAATAACTCTCATGATACACATATTTCATCTTGCATAAGGGCTTGTGGAAGGAAGTCTAATCTAAGTCAGAGGATACTACTTCTGGGTTTGCCATGGTGGTAATGACAGGATGATAGAGGATTGACTTGTCAGGTGGATGAACAGTATCAAGGTTTCTTGGTTTGTCTAAGATATTCAAACAAGATTTTGAGGGTGAAGTCCCAGATAACTGCAAAATTAAGAGATGGAATGGAAGCTTTCTCAGAAGGGCCTTTTCATCACAGAATCATCTACACTGAAAGAATTACCCCCAAGGTTGTCCTGAAGAGCAGATTGTTAAATTTTAGTGTGAATATTTATGCTTCAGGAATGGGCAAATGCTACAAATCTCTACTTGACTTACTGTTTTGCTGATTGCTTAGACTTAAAGTGATGGAGAAAATGTTAAAAATATAAATTTTAAAATGTATTGAGCATACATTTGAGGGAGGGGAGGATAGAACCATTTGTTAAAAACTTATCAGGATATCATTGGTTAAGTATATCCCATGGATAGAAACCAAGCATAATCTCAGCACATAAGATCTCTACAGAGAAGAAAATCATACCACACCCTTTACCATCTTCCTGCCATCAAACTGTGAAAAACACACAGAGAAATGGTCATGTCAGAGAAAGATGTCAAGAGTATCAAACAATGATTAATTGCGTAAACATCTTCAGTTTCTTCAAATGACTGTTATGTGACATGAATAATGCCATCACTATTCTGATCAAATCTCCTCTGGATATATTATAGCTTTTTACTATATTGTAACTAAAATTAGTGCCTAGAATGAGTAGTAAAGTGGTTTGGCCAGTGCAGAATAGAATGTAACTGTCAATACTCTCCATTCTTATCTTGGACTAGATATGGTCTAAGATTATATTAGCTTGGGGGGCTAGGAGGAGAATGGTATTCAGCATTATATTTTTTAAAAATAAACACAAAGTGTTTTTTTAATTAATTAAAACGATACACCTTTTTCACCATCTAGATGTCATGGACCTAGATGTCTAGTGACATCTTCCTCAAGCATCTGTAATCTTAGAGCTTTCTTAAGAAAACAATAAACAAAAGTATAGATCTTTACATTGATCTCCATTAAATTTCATCTTGGTAGATTTAGATAATTGTTTCAGTTAGTCGCAATAACCTGGGATCATAATTTTCTCATGTAATATATTAGCTATCCTTTCTGCAATATAACCCTTGGTTGTGATGTGTTTTTAAATTTTCTGAGTGTTCCATGTATATACCATATCATCTCAGCTAGACTGTAATCTCCTTAGGATAGGAAATCTATCCTCTCTGTTCATATTTCTCTCAATGACTGGCACATTTTGGGGCTTACACTGTATGTCTAATAAGTACTCATTGGTTGGTTGTCTTATTTTATTTTTAAATCCCTTCTCTCCACAGCAGTCGGATCCTCTTTGTACTATCCATTGTACTATATTAAATTATTAATATTATATAATATATATTAATAATAATAACTATATTAAATAGTACTAAATACTAAATTAAATCCTTTGTACTATCCATTGTACTATATTAAACTACACTAAACTGTAAATATGATCATTTAAAATAATTCATGACATTTCACATGCTAGCATTTAAGAAACCCAATAAGTATTTTCCACAGAAATCTTGTCTGGATCTACAAAAGTTGATACAAATTAAGAATTTTAATCATGAAATAATTGAATTTGAGGGATATCATCTAGTCCAACCCTGTCATTTTACAAATGAAGCTCAGGGAAGTTAAGAGATTTGCAGAAGGCAGCAAAGTTAGGTAATGGCAGGCTTAGTCCTCAATGTATTTCCTGGTTCCTTGCCCAGTATATTGTCCCCTTTACTTCATGTTCCACTCTATTCTGTGTTCACCGCCATTTTAGGTGGTCACAATAAACCATATTTCCCTTAATTTGCAATTGTTGGACTTAGCACACCAACAGCCAGCCCCTTAGGTCCTATATGTGACTATCCTAAAGAAACAGCAGTTGTGGTTTCCTTTTCCCTTTAACTAATAACACTAATAAAGGCATGTGAAGGCTATTCTGCAAATGTGTCCCTGGGCACATCCAGCAATATGTAAACTATGCAAATATTAGGCATTATTCTTTTTTGCATTGCCTTTCACACAGCTTCTTACACTCATCTGCAAACATTAATTAGACTTCACATGAGTGAACTGAATAAATAATTTCCAAAGCATTGTATCAGCCATCTGAATACAGTAGAATCAAACGATACATGAGTCTTATATTTAGGGTCAGTCACTCATCCTTCATATGCTGTTGTCAATGACTTGTTAGCAGCTCCGAGTACCTAAAATATATTCCTTAGAATATACTTTCCTTTCAGGCCTCTTAAGAGTTGGACTCCCAAACCTGGTGCTGGGCAAATGCCTATGATACAGATACTTGGTAGAATTTTAAGAAACAAATTATCACACAGTTCACTCTCTCCTCTACATAATCAATCAAGCCTTGAGTCTATATTGGATTAAAAATAAAAAGTGACATTTATAAATTATATTATATTTTACCATTGAAAATGAATGGGGCAGGGGCGGCTAGATGGCACAGTGAGTAGAACGCTGGCCCCGGAGTCAGGAGGACCCGAGTTCGGTTCCGGCCTCAGACAGTTAACACCCACACACACAAAAAAAAAAACTAGCTGTGTGACCTTGGGCAAGTTACTTAACCCCAAATGCCCTCCAAAAGGCAAAAAAAAAAAATTAATAAAAAAAAGAAAATGAATGGGGCAGCTAAATGGAGCAGTGGATAGAGCACTAGGTTTAGAAGCAGGAAAACATATTCAGGAGTTCAAATTCTGCCTCAGTAAACTAACTATGTGACCCTGGGCAAGTCACTTAACCCTGTTTGCCTCAGTTCCTCATCTGCAAGATGAGTTAGAGAAGAAAATGGCAAACTTCTTCAGTATCTTTGCCAGGAAAACCCTAAAAGAAAAAGAGTCAGATATGACTGAAACATCTAAACAACAAAACATTTAAAAAGAACTTTGAATACTTTATCTCATTTGATCCTCACTTTAGTCATATGAGTTAGGTACTACTGATATTATTTCTATTTTTCAAATGATGAAATTGAGGCTTAAAATTCAAGTTAAAGACTTACCCAAGCTCACATAGTTTAGAAGTGTCTGGCAGGATTTGAATATAGGTCTTCCTAGTGCCCAAATCAGGACCCTATCTGCTGTTCCACTTCCTCAATTCACAGTAACTTTAAGATGAGAACCAGGAAAAACAACCAACTACATTATTGCAGTCTCTATCACCACGAGTCATTTGAAGCTCTGTGGCCTTTGTTTCTTTGTAATCATTAGAACAGATCTTGTTGGGAAGAAGAGAATGAGCCCAGGAAGATATTGTGAGCAGGAGTGAATGATTTGCTCATGTCAGCAGTGTATGAGAGTGGGACAGTTAGCAGTGTGATTCAATAGTAAGATTGACTATTGGACTTTCCGTTTGTAGGATCATAGACTTAGATAAGAAGGGACCTCAGACATCAGTTATATCAACCCTTTCATTTTACAAATGAAGAAACTCAGACCAAGAGAGGAAAAGTGACTTGGTCAAGATTCCATAGTCGATCAAACGAATAAATCAATCAACAAGTAGTTATTAAATACCTACATTGTACTAGGCATCACACTAGGTGATGGGGAGACAAAGACATAAGTGAATTAGCCTTTCTCCTGGAGGACTTGCAATCTAGTTGGGAGGGAGAGAGATCATGGACATTTATTAGTTTATTTTTTCCTTTTTTTTGGTCTTTGTTTTTGGAGGGGGTAAGGCAGAGCAATTGGGGTTAAGTGACTTATCCTAGGACACATAGCTAATGAGGGTTAAGTGTTTGAGGCCGAATTTGAACTCAGGTCCTCCTGACTCCAGGGCCTGTGCTGTATTCACTTGTGCCACTTAGCAACCCTGACATTTATTGTTCTTGCAGAGCAGATACAAGATCATTTAGAGTAGATCACTAGCAGCTTTGGGGGGTCAGAAAAGACTCCACTTAGAAGGTAAAAATTGAGCTGAAACTTGGAGGAATTTGAAAATTACAAGAGGCAAAGGTGAGGAAGCAGTGCATTCCAGGCATGAGATATAGCCAATGCAGTTACAGTGACTGGCAACGAAGTCAGGTACATAAGGAACAAACAGTAAAAAGGCTAGTTTGGCTGGACCATAATGCCTGGGGAAGGGAAACACAACAAAGTGAAAAGAGAGTACCATCAACTCCCTTGTTTATGAATTGTTGTTGCTGTTGTTGTGTTTGTCCTTCATTTTTGAAGAGGATCACTGTGTCAGGGAAATGATGACATGACTTGTAGTTGACTTTGATTTGAGTGAGGGACAGCTGTGCAAGGTCCTCAGCCTCACTTTCTTCTCCAGAGCCATCTGAGTCCAGTGATCAGATATTCATCAGGGTGACAGGAGATAACCCAGGTTGCAATGGGGACCATTTGTCTGGACTTTCAGATATGAAAATGGGAATAGGAACTGTACCTGTAAGTTTACTGACATTGGAGGAAAATTCCTCTACTAGTGCAGGATGACACCTTTTGTGCAATTTAATGTCTTAAGCTCTCTTGCTGAGAGCTCTGTGAGAAGCCAATGTGTCACAGATGTGGTTTGAGTCCAGATCTTCCTGAGCCTTGAGATTTGTTCTATTAGCTATATACCACAAAAAAAATTAGCCAAAATCAAAATTATGCACAGATTGCATTAATAAATAATTTGTAAAAATCTTAAGCATGTTTATCTATGCATGCATATGGTTCCTGCCAGGGGGGCCTCAGGGTTTTAGAATGTTCCTAAATCAGTGACTATAGTATGGGTGGGCAGCATCTCCTACAGAATTTACTAAGCAGGCTTGGTTACAATTACAGCATCTATACAGTGGCTATCTGTGCCTCCAATCCCATCTCCTCATACACAGGCTCCATGCTAAGGTAATAAAAAAGCTTACACTCTGCGACAGTGATTCTTAATCATTTTTCCTGCCAAGGTCTCTTTTGGCAGTCAAATGACTTTTGGCCGACTGCATCTGCTCCCCTGCACAGTTTTGACTTCAGAACAAAATGTCCCTCCCAGGATAAGTTCATCACATCCTGATTGACTCTCCCTCCATCAGCTTCCTCTTCCCTCTGTTTTGAGGGCAGGGTACCATATGCCTCCCAATGCTCTACTTTATAGGGGGCAGAAACTGGACTCTCAGATCACTCCACTTTGTATCTGCTGTTCTGTTTGGTTTAAACTCCACAAAACAAGATATTCCCTGGTGTTGTCTCCCCCTCTAGATTGCAAATTCATTGAGGGCATTGACTTTCTTTTTATTAATTGTATCCCCAGCACTTAGGACACAGTATCTGTCATGTCATAAATACTTAAGAAGTGTTTATTTGATTTACTGGATTGTTGATTGGGGGACGCCTATGGACCCCTTCTCGGAATGATGTTTTAAATGTGTAAAATATTTATGTTTATGAAGGAAACCAATTATGTTGAAATAGTTATCAAAATATTTTTTGAAAAAATTTACAGACTTTAAGCCTACTGAGCACTACTTTTGTTGCAGCTTAGGAAAGGAGTAAAATACGGAAGGGTGATACCGGGAAAATGAGATTTCTGTGCCTTCTCAGTTATTATGAATAGTTAAATGAAATAATCATATAATATGTAGAAGAGTTATTGTTAAATGGGAGATTTGACCTAGTGATATGGCATCCACCTCCCAACAGTGCAGCATGATCTGTTGAGACATAATGAAGAAATGATTAGGATTTGATTTATCACATGGGGGTCCATGGCTAACCTTTGTCATTCTTTTGTTTCAGTCATGCCCAACTCTTCATGACCCTATTTGGGATTTTCTTGGCAAAGATACTAGAGTGGTTTCTCATTTCCATCTCTGGCTCATTTTACAGATGAAGAAACTGAGGCAAAGGATAGTGGTCTGTGCTTGTACTTAGGAAGACCTGAGTTCAAATCTAATATCAGACATTAAGTTTGCCTCCATAAGAAAAGTGATGATGTATACTTTCTTCTTGACCAAGAAATGGTAGATAATGGGCATTGAACTTTTCACAGTCATCATATGCAGTTAATAGAACAGGTTAGGTGGTTTAATGATTTTTTTTTTTTGTTACAAGGGAACATTCCATGCCAGGAGGGGTGAGGGTAATGTGGGGAAGGGAGGAAATTGGGAACAGACTGTGGTATATAAAACACAATAATCAACATTTTGGGGGGGAAATACAGCTAGCTTTTACTTCCAGGAGATGTACAGCCAGCACTCCTGGTATAGCCAGACACAAGTACTGCTTGACTGAATGACAGGGAGGATGAATGGATATCACCACGAAGATAGGTCTGTACCTAAGGATGTTGTTGTATCCCTATTTGGGAATCAGTGTTAGGAAGGATTATTATAATAACCTTATGTACCCACTCATGAAACAATATTCCTTGATGACTTTGAATAAAAACCTACACAGGAATCTTTGTGAGCAATCCTTCCATTATCTGCCATGATCTTCTTTCTTTTGGATTCATTAAAAGCAGAAATGTCAAGATTGATAAGATTCAATTCCCCCAGCAATGTGTCTATTAAATTATTAGACAAGAATCTCACATTTAGAGTATCAATAGTCAAGAGAATGGAGGCTACATGGCAGAGAGAAATCACAACAGAACTCATGTGCTATACAGGAAAGCCAGTGTAGCACTCAGATAATGGGGAAATGTAATCATTTCACATGCAGGGAAAACCCATTTTTCCCCAAGAGTGGCATGAGAGTAGAACATCAAGGATGCAATACCCACTGAAGAGTTCTGTATAATTAAATTCCTGGCTACAAAGAAATCTCTACAAAAACCACCCTTTTATTAACCAGATACTTTTTTGGGCACTAGTCTTAGCAAAAGAATTGAACTACAGACTTCACAGGACTACTGTTTTGACCAAGAATCATTTCTTACACTTCAACTCTCCCCAAATCACCACCACTGTAAACGGTGCTAAGAGCTGGAAGATGCCAGCTGCTCTGCTCTTCAGTGGGTAAAGGGGGCCTTAGCAGAAGAACAAGTAGGGAGGGAAAAACAGCTCAGTCAAAGTGCTACAAGCTCCCAATCCTTTCTTTGCCTCTACTAGACTCCACCAGCATAAAGGGAAGGTCCAATGTAATTGAAATCTGGAGGAGTTGAAGAGTTGGAAATAGCCTTTAGCTAGCTTTTTCCCAGTTCCCTTGGGACTGTTTAACTTAGTGCCAAAGTTCTTCCATCTCTTACCCACACAAATGGCTTCCCCTTTGATAGTGATGACTACAACCTCCTGATTGACTTCAATGCCATCCTCATAGCACAGAACCCCAGGAAGCATGATCTTTGCTCCATAACAGACGGCATTAACCTATAGAAAGGAACTGAGAGAAGAAAAAGAACCCCAGGTTCCTCCCCAAACTTCAGAATAAAATGTTTTGATTTTTTTTCCTCTGGATCAGACTTCTTAGAGGCAACTCTCCATACCAATGCATTATCAACAACTTCCAGCCTTACAAGTTTCCCAAGGCATGGTGAGTGAGTCAGTCAGTATGTGTTCAAAAAATTTACTCAAATTCAGGCTTTCCTGGCTCCAAGGCCAGCTCCTGAGTGGACAGCAAACATCTCCCTCCCTGTTGGACCTTGGGAACTATCCATCTGAAGACCCAACCCTCAACTGTGCCACACTGTGGCCTCTTTCTAGAGTTAGAAGTAGGGCTGGAGTTGGAGGGTAGCACTTACCTTTCTCAGAGATCAAGTCAGACCCCATGCCTCTAACACCCAAGGTCTATGGCCTGAGGACACCTAGCCTACCTAGCTCCTAGGTTTCTTTTTATCTCTAGACCTGGATTTTCCTGGTTTTCTTCCTAACCCCAATTCCCAACCCCTCCTACACAGCTTTCCTCCAAAGTCTGAAGGTGTTTTGCTTTTTTACCCTCATCACCCCCCCCCAAAAAAATACACATACAATTCTCTCTCCAACTCTTAAGCTCTTCATTTGAGCTTTAGTTCAATGTCATAATGGCCCACCTGTCGAAATTAGCTGCATTTTACAGGTAAAGAGACTGAAGCTCAGAGCCTAAAACCCAAGGTTGCGTACCCATAGAACTATTAAGTGACAGAGTCAGGCCTTCTGACTAGGCCCAGAACCCTTAGGCATTTCATTTCCCCCAAACCCATAACACCTAACATCCCCTCCACCATGACATTCTTATCAATTTTACTTTGGTCCTAGTTAGCTATGGAGCCAGTTAACAACTGAAATATTTAGGATCTACTACTGTATCCTATGACCTTGGTGATCAGATTTAGAGCTCTGAAGAACTTTAGACCCCCAAATCCAATCCCTTTGGGCAGATGAAAAAATGGAGGCTGTGGGTTGGGGGGCCCAAGATCCTAAATAACAGGTAACAACTTTAGACTCCAAATCTAGCCCTCTCCCCACTCTACCTTGTGGCTCCACTGCTTTCGTAAAGCAACAACTTTCTCACTGGTCTCTTAGACTTGCTTTAAAAGCAGCCAGGTAACCTCAAGACTATGAAATCTCCAGTTTGGACCTGTCCTCCAAGCTCTCTTCCAACACTAAAATACATTGACAGTTCTAAGTTTTTAAGCTTTTCTGCTTCCAGGGCCTTCTAATTGAGAGACTGTGACCAAGGTAGGTGAAGCAACCAAGTGTGGCTCCATATGAGGATAAATGAACAATCAGAAACCCATCAAAGTGCACAGCAACACTTCCCCCTCCCCCGGCACCAGAAGGTTCCAAATACAGACTGGGTGACCATTCAGCAGTGATGTGGAAGGTATTTTAGTAGAGGTTTTCTCAACTTGGCACGTGACTCATCAGGCTCTATCCAAAGCACTCATTCTGCCCCACTCCCAATCTTCTTTTATTGTCCCAGAGAGGTCACTGTGCCCTCTCCTCTCTCTACTCATCCTGCGGGCACTGTACATGAAACTACTCCAGGCCCTGCTTCTCTGGTCACTGAGCTCCAACAGAACGAGGCCACACCAGAGAATACTTAATTAATCATAAGGAGCATTTATAAGTAACTCTTTTATGCTTACAAGGCACTTTATATACACATCTCAATTTGAGCTTCACAACAACTTTGTGAAGCAGATGTTATTATTTCTATTTTACAGATGAGGGAAATAAGGCTAAGAGGTGAAGTGCTTTGTCTTGTACACAACCAGTGTCTGAAGGAGGCCAGTAATCATGCCATCCAACATGGTAGGGGATCAAGGAATCCAACACACACTACCCCTCGCTTTTAAAAAAGTGGTCCCAGGCTTCATTTCTTAATTCTCCTTTGCTATCAACATGTTTTTCCCACAAGAGGTAGTGTACTACAGTGGATAAAGAAGCTGACCTCAGACTCTAGAAGACCTGAATTTAAGGCCCACCACAGTTAGGTGATCCTCACTAAGTTATTTATAAGTTCAATGTTCCAGGCAACTTTCTTAGACCAAAGTTGCAGAGAAGGTGCATACTGCTGAATGGTAAAGAGTTTTATCACCCAGGAAAATCACAGGTCCAGGTTCTATAGCTTCAGTTATGATATAAACTAAAGCAGATTCTGGCTGGGGGTGGGGAACCACAACAGTTCAAAGGTCAGATTCAGCTACCATAAGATCCACCACTTGTCAGATATGGAACTTCTCTGATATAGAACATTCTTAAAGATCTGACAAAGAAGCTTAATTAGCCTCTATTGAAGGTTAGAGAGCTGGCGAGGTTCAGTTAGGGTAACAACTTTCTGCCTTTTTCTTGTTAAACTAGATTTCATGACTTTCTCCTTACCCAGTTTCTTAATTACCCAGATTTATTTTTCCCCCTTCTCCATTGTGGGTGGTTTGTATGGCACTTCTTGTCTGGCCTACCAGTACCCAGCAGCCCTAACCATAGACAAGTCATACTTTTTTTCCTGGGAAGAAGTAGAACATACCACACTGTCCTTCAGGACCAGCCATTTGTGGGATGTCAACACCTTCTCCAGAGGATAAATAACCCATCGAAGGTAACCCTCATCTTTGTAACTGTCATAGTGCCATTGAGCATCTAACACATCATGCATGGTCACCATGTGGTCCTGCAAGGAATAAAGTGATGATAAATATTATGCCCCACCCCCTGGTTCTAGACTGAACCCAGAAATTCTAGTTTACCCACCTGTACCAAAAGAATTTCATTCAGCAAATGTAAAAAAAAAAAACAACCACCAAAAACCCTTCATGAATTACAACTTTGCGGTTATCTCACACACCCACTAAATTCTTAAAGCAATATCTATCTCAAAGACATTCTTCCATTCTTGAGAACTTTAAAAAAAATACTTACCTACACATATTGTAAAACAGCACAAATCCTCAGAGAAAGTAGCAAAGTATTCCAGGGTATTTGCTGAAACAAAAGTCCCAGCTGGACCCTGCCCCTGGACCATCGGACTAGAAGGCATCCTCCTGACACTAAGGAAAATGCCAGGACATACAGGAACAGAGTGTAGGCTGGGTGACAAAAAGGACAGAAGTACCAACTTTGATAGACTGGACTCTTCTCAACAATGCAGGGATATAAGTCAATCCCAAAAGACGCATGATGGAGAGAAAAACGTGCATCCAGAGAAAGAATTAGAAAGAACTAAATTTATATCCAGGTGGAAGCAAAATACCTGATCTTTTTCGTTCTCTTATTTGATTTTATGTCCTCTTTACCATTTTTCATTCCAGCTGGTACAATCCATCCTTATAACCTGACCATTGTATAATGTGAAAGTATTTACAGATCCTATACTTGATTATAAGACGCCATGGCGGGGGGGGAGAGAGAGGAGGACAAAATGTGAAATTCAAGGAATTGTGGAATTGAATCCTGTAAACTAAAAGGAAACAAATTAATAAATTAAAGAATTAAAAAAAATTAAAACAAAAAAGAAAACAAAAAGGACAGAAGTTCTTTTCCATCCTCATTTTCCCCTGTCAGACCTTAATGTTCCAAAGTGAATTAACAGAACAGGGGAGCTTCCCCGTCCTGAACTCAACACTTTGGATATTTACACTCTCTCAGTGTTTTGTCTTGGGAGATGAGTGCGGACTGAACAGTCCTAACTAAAATCTGTGAGAACTAAGATTTCTCTAACATCTTAACCATACCTTCTCCCCCATGACTCCTGAGTGGATCTGGCGAAGTTCTTGCATCTGACCACCAACTCCAAGTAACAAACATGGACACATAATGTTCGAATGTATGTTCCAGCTTCACAAATCACCCAGAAGATAGCTGTACAGATGAGGAAAACAGATTTTTAAAAGTCCATAATCTAATGTGCTTGGTCATCTCTGCATTATATGCTCATACTTGTGCTTCCCCACTATTTCCAACTGCAAACGATCAAACAAGAATTTCAAGATAATAGATTAAAAGGAATGATATGGCCCCTCTGGTATTCTAATAATTTTTTTCAAACCAGTTATATCTGATTTACCTAATCTTTTTTCAGGGTCATATTCTAACATCTTGCTCTCATAGATAGTTCTGACTTGGAGCTGTCACTTGCCAGCAGCAATGAGAGGTGGTCACTGGAATAGAGCACCTGTCAAAGTTTCCAATACCTTAAAAGAAAACACATTTTTAAGCATAATACACACCACCTAAGACAATATAGTAAATTCCTTTAAATTTAAGGGGCAAGGTCCAAAAGTTTTAAATCCCTGCATCTAAAAGGTTGATTATAATTTTCAGCATCCTAGAAAAAAGGCTAAGCTCCTTTCTAAACTTTGAGACAATCCCATTAAGAACCAAACTTCAAATAGGGATCTATGCTCTCACACAGACTTATTAACAAGCACCCATTTGGAGTACTTTTCCCCATCCCTCCTCAAGTCAAGATGTTCTCTTAAGCAGATATGAAAGACTCAATTTTAGACTAGGAGTTTAATGACAAGTTGCTAAATCTACTATATTGGAAGGGAGGGGAGGAAAAATGTCCATTTATTAGGATCAGGGGGGAACGACGACATATCATGGGGACAAAGAAATACCAAGTCACTTGCATGGCAAGTTAAAAGCACCATACTCTCCTTGAAAGAGTTTTACCTCATCTATACTACACACAATTCAAGGTTGTAAGTTCAAATGTTTATTCATACACATATTTTTTTAACACTGTTTACCTGTATGTCATTAAGAAAAACAAAGTAAAAAACTGACAGCTTTACAATAGTAATCAAATGCCCAAACAATCTTTGCTACTACAATGCAGCCATGACCTGCTCCATATCTACGACAGTTTAAAGCAATCCCCAGCAATCCTTAGGAGAGTTTGAGAGGGCCCAGAAAATTAGAAAAATTAGAAAAGCTGTACACCAAGAGAGACAATGTAGCCATGTGCCCTGTCTGGTGAAAGTTGAGACATAGCTGCAACATATACAAACTATTCCCAAGTAACAGCAACAGCTAGGGAAATGAAACAAAATCTAAATTTTATTGATGCCATTGCAAAAACATTAATAAAGCACCAATAGGTGATTAGGCACTAGGCCAAATGAATGGACACTTGCCTTTGAGGAAACTGCATTTCACTGAAGGAAAAAAGAGAATTCAAAGTAATGAACTCAGGAGAGCTGCCAACAACCTTGGGAGAGCTGCAGGCAGTCCAATTCTTAAATCAGAAAAAAGGACCTGTCCCCAATATTTTCCAATGACAGCAGTTAATACCCAGGGAGCCTTACCCTGGAAAGTTGAAAGTTGAACCTCGATTTCAATAGCACTGTGCAGTTGGATAACTCCCACATATTCTTTGCCTGAAAAGAGGACAATGAGGTGACTTGTGGTGTAGATAACTCCTTTGGGCTGGGTCTCAGTTAGGCCAAACACTCTAGCACCTTCTCTCCCAATTTTGCAAGGGACCTAGGAGAAGAGAAAGGTGTTAAAAAAAAAAAAACCACAACTCAAGTGGCAGTTCTGTGAGCTCTCACCAGGCTGACAAGGTTAAAGCAACTCCCACCTTATTTCATTGACTACAAAGCCTCAAAACAAACTGCCATACCTGCACTCTGCTGAGATTTGACCAATCGGGTAACTCGTTCTATGCAAACAATTAAACAGCCAGTCACTGTGGGATCCAAAGTACCATTGAGGCCAGTCTTCTCAACCCAGAGAATTCGCCTGATCCACGCAACTATGAAGAGGGATTGGAGGGATTGGAGGGTTTGTCAAGGTTAATGAAACCTGTCCTAGAATGAAAGTTTTTTTTAAATTAAGATATTAGTATACCATTTCTTCCCCATTTTCCTAGTATGGCACAAAGCTCCCAAGATTACCACCCAAAAGCTCATCTTACCAAATTTAATTCTACCCACCCCAGTAGTTCACAAACAAAACGTCTTTAAATGATTAAATGACATCAAAGAGAATGTTGATTTTAAAATAAATACAAAGAATAAAATTGGTCTAAAATGTAATAAAAACTTAGCAATAAAGTGATTTTCTATCAATAATTCTTTGATAACTGGGAACAATGGATGGGATAGCTAGTAAAAAATCTCGTAATTCCCCGTTACTTACATAAGCCAGTATTTGGGGGACTGTTTCAGTTCATCGCATTTTTGCTTAAAAAAATTCAAGTTTTGTTTCTAAATTCGCTGAATTGTTTGAAAATGCCTTTGTAATTTGCCAAAAAATCATGGAACTACTAAAAAAAATTTTGGTACCATAACAGCACACCAGGATGACCAGCTATCATCATATTTTCGTTTCTTCTGTTTTGGTACTTGGACTAGGTTCGTGGAGGTTTGTTTCATCGTCAGTCAGTTATTAACACTTTTTGCTTTCTTGTCTCTTCAAACTTTCCGATTTTACCCAATTATCCTTAATGGGCGTTGGTACAAATAAATGTGTTTATTATTAAAAAAAAAAAAAGAATAGAAATGGACAGATAATTTTACACACAGTGCCAAGAACAGATGATAATCAGGCGGATGCATTCAACGATCGATTCTAGACCAAGCAACAAAAGTTACGTTTTTGGTTGCCCGATCGATTTCTGACCAATCTCTGCATTAGTAGAAGTCATACATTGTGCACAACCAGCGCAGAAGGCATGCATTGTAGATTGGCTTGCTGTGGGTGCTTGTCTGCCATTGTTTTGGTGATACAAGAAAAATCTCATTATAACAAACTCCACTTGACCAAATTACTCATAAGGAGACTGGTTTTGTCATTTGGAGAGCACCCAGGTACCGTGTGGCTGACTCCTACCAGGAGCCCAAGGCCTATGAACCTGAAGTCAGAGGAAGTGTTTAACCTTGTCTCCCTCCCCTCCCACCCCTCAGCCTTGCAGTATTAGGGTGTTGTGTACGGATGAGCAGGTATGTTTGGCAATGTTTCAGGTGCAGAGATAAGAATCATCATGTGGTAAATTGCTGCTCAGTGGGAAGTACAAGAGTTGTGAAGCTCTCACTGCACACAGCCTCCCTCTCTCTCTCTCTTCCTGAAGTGATAATGGAATGTAAACAGGAACATTTACTGAGCAACTGATTCCCAATCAGGGACTGGAGAAACAATGCTGGTTAACAATGCTGGTTAAGCAGAATTCCTTGCCACCATATTAATTCAGGTGTCATGCCACAGGCAGTCTGCATAGACATACTTCTGTTACACAGAACCTTGTCATGCCCTTTGCTACAACAGGATTTTATCTGCAAATTGCCCCCCTGTGGCCATCTGCTTGGGTTAAATGCACCCCCCCCCCCCCGGGGCGGCCAGGTAGCACAGTGAATAAGAGCACCGGCCCAGTGTCAGGATAACCTGGAGATAGAATCCCGGGCTCAGACACTTAGACCCACCCAGAAACACCTGGCTGTGTAACTTTGAGCAAGTTACTTAACCCCAATTGCTTAGGGGCAGCCAGGTGGCTCAGCGAGTAAGAGCACCGGCTCCAGTGTCAGGATGAGCTGGGGATCAAATCTGGGCTCAGATACTTAGCACCACACCCAGAAATAATAACTGGCCATGTAACCTTGAGCAAGTTACTTAACCCCCAATTGCTTTAAAAAAAAAAAAGCACCCCCCCCTTCCCCAAACAGGAAGGATGATATTGCTTCAAATATGTTACTTATTTTAATGGTTTTAATAGAAGTGTGCAGAAGGTTTGAACTGAAGGATAATGAAAAGTCACTACCGGCAATATGGCTTACCTGATATAGTCTGTAATTTCTCTCTTGAGAGGGTTCGATCCCGAAGGGAGGGGAGTATAGTGGGTTGTCATTACATTTAGTTTATCAAAGTTCTAAAGAGCGATGACAAGGCACAAATCAAACTCAATTAACAAGTAAATTCTCAATTTTTTGACTGACCCTTTTCTAGACCAGTAACACCAACTGGTCCCACAACATGAAAATCCAATGAATAAACAAAACCACCAGAGTCTAAACCATTTTTCTGAGTGTAATGCTATGCACAGAAGCTTTCCAGAAGAACTGCTACTGTGAACAGCTTTTTTAAGATTCTGATTACTCAGTATAGTGATCACTCTATTTATTCCATAACAAAAGCAAAACATCCATGGAAAATCAAGGTACAGCATAATTCAAAATACAGCATTCACAATATTTCAACTTATCACAGAAAATCACAATATAATATTCACAACATAGTCTCAAAGTAAAATAGTCATTCTTAACTCAGTCAGTCACTATCAGTTGTTTCAAAGTATAATAGTCAAAGTACTAAAAGTACAATCAGTCACTTATTCAACAAAGTCTTACTAAGTATCATACACAAAACCCTCCACCCCTTAGGTCACTAGTAAACTATAATTCCATAATTACTCAGTACTCAAGGAGAGGTTTTTTCATCTTGACTTGGGGCCTGTTCTCAGATTCCCTGGATCCCCTTCCATGGTCCCAAATTCTACCTGGATTCACCAGACTGTCCCCTAGGTTCAATGGCATACATCTCCCAATTCCTTGACCAGCTCTCTGGGCAGGTCCTGCTCCACACTGGCATCCACAGGGTCTGGTCCATGTCACTGTAATGCGAATGTAAATTTTAAAGATCTTCCCTGCCCCTAGGCTAAATAAAGTGCACCTGAAGCCTGGGGAGGGAGGCTTGTTTTTCAGTAGATACTTCTTGACTGGCCAGTGAGTCAATAAGGTTGTTACATTTCTGAGCCAGGAGATGGCTATATAAGCCCTGATGTGTAGCTTTGTTTTGGGACTCACTTTGAGAAGTGTTCTGTGATTTGATCTGAATTCTGGGAAGCCGTTGTTGAGAGTCCCCCGGCTTTGAAAAACCCAGATGCTGATTTGGTATGGATGTAATGGTTGGACAGTTTGGAAATCTGTCTACTTGATCTGTTTCTGTCTTGATAATTCTGTCTGTATATTTTGAAGTTGGGGTGCTGACCTTTTTGCCCTGAACAAGGTAAACGATATATGGTCTGACTGATTAAAGTAAGCTTGTTAACCCATTTTGAGTTGCTTTCCTTTATCAAAGCAGATCCAAGAACCCGTACTGGCGGCAAACCCTGAGGACGCTTGGGGTGCTTGCTGCTACAGTCAGCTCCTTCACCATTTCTGCTCCAGGGAATTCAAGGCTCAACCAAGCCACAAAGTCTTAGCATTCCAGTCATGCTTCAGTCACCTGGGCTCCTGGCTCCTGGCCTCTGGGGCTCCTGGCTTCAGATTTCGAGCTCCTGGCTCCTGGCCTCCTAGCTCTGGGCTCCTGGGATACTGTTCAGAAGAAGCTCCACAACCACTACAAGTTGTCAGGACTCAGTTCTCCATTCTTCTGTAGTTGCTCTGCCACCAGATCTCAGTCTCAATTCTGACTGTGCCTCTGGGGCTTTTTTTTTTTTAAAGCAATTGGGGTTAAGTAACTTGCTCAAGGTTACACGGCCAGTTATTTCTGGGTGTGGTGCTAAGTATCTGAGACCAGATTTGATCCCCAGGTCATCCCAACACTGGGGCCGGTGTTCTTACTCGCTGTGCTACCCAGCCGCCCCTCTGGGTTTTTTTTAATAGACACAGTATTACCTACTTCCTTCAGCCAATTTCCTGTTATGTCAGTAACAAGGGGCAGGAGTTCATACCTTCTGTTTCCCCAATAGAGGCTTGATCAGTTACTAAGTGCTAAGTACCTACTACTTTTGCCAACACAAAGGGATCTTCAAATTCAAAATTACATTACCATTACACTGAGCCATCATATTGCATATATCAGATGGTGTGGACCTCTTGAATGGATTTCTATTGGTTTGAGAACTTTCTGTTTCTGCTTGTACACTATGGTATCTATCAGATATTTAGTTTTCAAAATTCTAACATTCTTACCTACAGTACTGATTTCCAACCTTAGTTGGCACTACTATAAAATTAAAAATAATGAAGGAGAGAATTTAAATTAAGTGCTTTAAATAACTGATACAACTTGCACTATTTGATTCTGGCGAGGGGAGGGGGAAGAGTGATTGTACATTGTCAAATTTATGCTGCTTTCCACTGAGAATGCAGACATAGGTATACAGCCTCTCTGGGCAGGCTTTATGAACAAATCAGCACAAGGAACAAAATCTCTCTTTAGCTAATAGATCATGAGTCATATAGTACAAAGAAAAAATTCAACCCCCTAACTTTTAAATTAGACAATACACAGTGCCTTCTCCAAGTTTGTGTTTTAAAAAAGAAAACAAAAAAAGCTGTCCATAGTTTTATAGAAGACGTGAAAAACTGTCAACAGATGTAAACAGAACTGTTTTCATAAAATGCACAAACCACATTTGCCTTGCACTAGAATTTACAGATATACAGAAAAGGAACCCAGTTTACAAATTTTAGAAGTTTAGATTGTGCACAAAACTGATTTAATAAATTAAAACATAACCAATAAAATCACAAGGCAATTATTTGATGTATAACATTTATATAACTTACCTTTAGAAGTAAGGGCCACTGAAATGTGTCCAACTGAATTACTTTAGATTCAGGTTTGATGAAGAATTCTCCTTCATGTTGTAGATCCTTAAAGCAGGATAAAAAAGTCCAATAATTACCTCTATTTTATCTTTATGATTACAGATATTTCCTCTACGTGCAGGTAGGACAGAAAATGTAAAGCCTAATAACTGGTTCTAAACCTCTTTTGATGGCTGTGGCTCCCAAGAAATTATACATGGAACCAAGCAGGAACAAAAAGAAAAAAAAATACATGAAATAGCCAGATGTGTTGCAATACTCCAGAGAAAAGGGAGAAAGGATTGCAGAGTGACTGAGGGGGGCCATTTGGCCAGACCTTCAGTTTGCATGGGATGGACATGACCTGGACCACCTTCACTTCAACTTACACCGATCCTGCTTTGGGTCCTTGATGGAAACTTTCTGCAGTAGCTCGAGAACATCTTCTTCCCTAAGAGCAGGAAGGTTTGTGAGGTGATGAAGGGAAGAGAGCACCAAATGGCTGTCTCCACCATACAAGTGATGCAAGATCTCTCTCTGGTACAGGAAGGCTGAGAAGAGAAGATTGAGGAAGTGGGGGCTACTTTCAAAGTACTGTCATGGGAGAGCCTGATTTCATTTTCCTCATTTATCTTTCTTGCTTCAGTCTTCAGACCACAAATCTTACCTCTCTTAGCACTGAAAAAGAGCCAGATCTAAGATGGAAATTGTCAGTATCCATCATCAATGTAACTTCAGAAAACCTTGGATAAGCCCCTTAGTACTAAGCCTTCTAATGTCTGCTGACAGAAACTTCCCTGGATTCACTTTTTGCAAATGTCCTAGGGACAGAGACCAGAGACTACCATTCTCCTCTACTGTCCCTCTACTTCTGGAAAACCTGATAAGGTGGGAAGAAGGAGATCCTAGGACCACAGGTGAGCTGAGGTCAGGGAAACATGCTCCTTATGTCAATCTTGTATGGACAGAGAAAAACTAGCAACGATATGTTCAGGTTGAAGAAAGCTATAAGAGTTGATGGTCTTGGGGTGGCCAGGTAGCACAGCGAGTAAGAGCAATCTCTATCTCTAATATTCATTCTCTATGTGCTACTGATCCCTTCCCTGCTGCTTTCAAACATACCTATCAAACACTTTGCAGACAGCCCATCCTTTCTCATTTCTACCTCCCAACTAAAATTTCACTTTCCACAGGAAGCCTTTTAAAGCCCTTCTTAGGGGTGGCCAGGTAGCACAGCAAGTAAGAGCACCGGCTCCAGTGTCGGGATGACCTGGAGATTGAATCCCGGGCTCAGACACTTAGCACCCACCCAGAAACACCTCGCCTGTGTAACCTTGAGCAAGTTACTTATTAACCCCAATTGCTTAGGGGTGGCCAGGTGGCTCAGCAAGTAAAGAGCACCAACTTCAGTGTTGGGATGACCTAGAGATCAAATCCGGGCTCAGATACTTAGCACCACACCCAGAAATAGCTGGCCGTGTAACCTTGAGCAAGTTACTTAACACCGATTGCTTTAAAAAAAAAAAGCCCTTCTTAATTCTAATGCCTTCCCTCTTTTATTTTTCCTGTGCATAGCTTGTTTGTATGTGTTTGCTTGTTGTCTCCCTTATTAGAGTATGAGCTCAATGATGATGAGGACCTTCTTTTGCCCCTTTTTGTGTCCAACCATTAGCACAGTGCCTGGCATATAGTAAGTCATTAATAAGTGGTTATTGATTTCCTAGACTCCTGTATTAGCTTCCTATTTGGTCTCCCTGCCTTGAGTCTCTCCCCTCTTCAATTCATCCTCCACACAGTTGTCAAAATGGTCCATGTTATTCTTCTACTCAAACTCTAGCAGCTTTTGTGTTGCTTCTAGGATCAAATATAAACTTCTTTGTTTGGCATTTAAAGTTCTTGAAAATCTGACCCCAACCTACATTTCCCAACCTTCCCAGTCCTTCCAGACTGGTCTTCTTAATGTTCTTTCTATACAACCCTGCATCTCTCACCTTGGCACTGGCCATCTCCCATGCCTATAATGGTCTTCTTTCCTCTTCACCTTCATCTTGGAGAGTCTCTAGTTTCCTTCAGGGTGCTACTGTCTATATGAAGGCTTTTCTGAATGTCCCTGGAAACTAACTGGTAGTTAAATTATCTTCTATCTACCCATGCATGTATATGTGGCATCTCCCAGTTAGCCCCCCATGGGGGCAAAAAGATGCTTCCACTTTTATCAGTGTATACCGAGATCCCAGCACAATGTCTGGCACAGAGAGATGCTTAATAAATATTTAAGGGCAGCCAATCTTATGCCCAGATCCCCACTATACTTCTAACTTGAGTGGATGAGACAAAAGGCCACAACAATCTGTTTTAAACATTTCATATGACTCCTTTTATGCTGGAATTTCTTTGCTGATGATGATAAGTGGATATGTGAATTATTCTCTAAGAATAGCAAAGGCTTAAGGAAGTGCTGGATACTCAGTTTTCAGTATTCTAGAAAGGGTGATTTTATATTAAGTTGTGAGAAAAAATATGAACTGGCCTCCTACTAGCTCTGTAGTCCTGGCCAAATCCCTTAATTTCTCAGTACCTCAGGAAACTCTAAATCCACAAGTTATTAAGAAGATGGCCATCCGGGGGTGGAGCCAAGATGGGGAGTAGAAGCATGACCCTCCCGCGGCTCTGGCCTCCACCCTCCCCAATCCATGTAAAAAGGGGACTCTAAACAAACTTTGGAGCTGCAGAACCCACAAAATGACACAGAGAAGCTAACCTCCCGCTGAGAACAGCCCAGCAGGCCGGCAGGAATTGGCCAGCGCAGCGCTCTGGGAGCCGAGCCCAGCCCCACACCGAGGCTTTAGCCCCAGGGCGGGCCTGACCAGCCGCCAGCCAGAGAGACTCCAGATCAGGAGCAGCTGTGGCCCTTTCCAGATTTATCAATACATAGATGCGAAGGACAAGTTCTAATAAGGAATAATAGCAGGCGACGGCGCTGTGGCCTGCGCGGGAAGGTGCAGTGGCGGCGGGTGCAGGCCGGGAAGGCGCAGTGGCCTGTGCGGGACGCAGACCTGGAAGGGGCCTGATCAACTCGGAGGGCAAGTCTTCCCACCAACCACAAGGTCCACTACCAGGCCTATCACCAAAGGGCTGGGACTGGAAAAAGCAAGGTAAGAAGCAAATACAGGGGCCCCTATACTGGACAGCAAACACTCCTGGGGCTACCACTTCATAGCCCAGAAATCTTAAAAAAAAAAAAAAAAGCCCCTTTCAGGACCTCCAAAGACAAGGATGGCAGAGTGAACCCCACTTGCTCCAAACCCCCCCTCTGACCCTGAAAATATAGTAACTCTTGCCCCAGGGCAAAACCCTCTACAGTAAAGGCTTGGGATCCTAGAGGAAGGGCGTGGCTAGGACACTGCCTCAAAATGGGTAGAAAACAGACTACAAAGACAAAGACTCTAGAGTCCTATCCTCAGAGGGAAGAACCAACCTCAGAAGGAGACACTGTGGACTCCACACCCACAGCTGAGACTTCAACAGGGAATGGATCCCAAGCACAGAAGGCTCTCCTAGATGAGATCAAAAGGAACTTTGAAAGCAAAATGAGAGATAGAAGACAAAATGAATAATTCTCTCAAAACGAAAATAGCAGAATTCGAAAAACATTATAATGAGGAAAACCTCTCTCTAAAAAGAAAAGTGCATGATATGGAAAAGGAGCTTCAAAAATTAACCAAGGAAAATGATTTGCTAAAAACCAGAATTAAACAAATGGAAACAAATAACTCTATGAGGAACCAAGAATCAGCCAAGCAAAACAACAAAAATGAAAAATTAGAAAAAGAGGTAAAATACCTCAAAGAAAAAATAACTGACCTGGAAAACAGATCCAGGAGAGATAATCTGAGAATCATAGGCCTACCAGAAAATTATGATGAAAAAATGAGCCTGGACAACATTCTCCAAGAGCTCGTTAAGGAAAACTGCCCTGAGATACTAGAACCTGAGGGGAAAATAGAAATCGACAGAATCCACCAGACACCTGCTGTAAGAGATCCCAAACTGAAAAATCCTCAAAATGTTGTGGCCAAACTCCAGAACTACCAGATAAAAGAGAAAATATTTCAAGCGGCCAGAAAGAAACAATTCAAATATCCAGGGTACACAGTGAGGATTGCACAGGATTTGTCAGCCTCCACACTGAAAGATCAGAGGCAGTGGAATACAATTTTCAGGAAGGCAAAGCAGCTCGGATTACAACCAAGGATCACATACCCAGCGAGACTGAGCATATTCTTCCAGGCAAAGAGATGGTCATTCAATGATATAACAGAGTTCCAGACCTTCTTGATAAAAAAGCCAGAACTCAATGGGAAATTCAACCTCCAATTAGGAGAAGCAACAGTGACTTAGAAAGGTAAATAAGGAGAACACACATCATTTTAGAGGGAAAGAGGGGAGGGAGAGGAGCTTCACATGAGATCTGTTCCTGTCATTCTTGATGCGAAGAAAAAATAGCATACCTCATTAAGTATAACAATATCCTACAGGCAGTAGGAGGGGGAAAGGGTTACAAAAGGGGGGTGGAAGTGATTTGTAGGGAGGGAAGTAGTAAGGGGAAAAGGGGAAGAAAAGGGAGGGGGGCCGAAAAGGGAACACTGAGGGAGGCGGTGGTCAAAAGGAAAACTATTAAGGGGGGGAAGGGAGAAGGGAGGGAAAATACGAACATTAACAGGGGCAGGAATAGGATGAGGGGAAAGAAACAGATAACAATCATAACTGTAAATGGGAATGGAATGAACTCTCTAATAAAACGGAGACGAATAGCAGAATGGATTAGAAATCATAATCCTACAATATGCTGTTTACAAGAAACACATTTGAAACAGAGGGATACACACAAGGTAAAGGTAAAAGGTTGGAATAAAATATATCATGCCTCAGTTAAAGTAAAAAAAACGGGGGTAGCAATCCTTATCTCAGATAAAGCAAATGCAAAAATCGACCTAATTAAAAGATAAGGAAGGAAACTACATCCTGTTAAAAGGCACCATTGAGAATGAAGCAATATCACTACTTAACATATATGCACCAAGTGGTGTAGCATCCAAATTCCTAGAGGTGAAGGTAAAGGAATTAGAGGAAGAAATAGATAGCAAAACTATACTAGTGGGAGACCTTAATCTCCCCCTATCTGAACTTGATAAATCCAACTTCAAAATAAACAAGAGAGAAGTTAAGGAGATGAACAGGATTTTAGAGAGGATAGGTATGATAGATTTCTGGAGAAAACTGAATGGGTATAAAAAGGAATATACTTTCTTTTCAGCAGTTCCTGGCACATATTCAAAAATTGACCATGTTCTAGGGCATAAAATCCTCACAATTCTATGCAGTGAGGCAGAAATATTAAATGCATCATTCTCAGATCATGATGCAATAAAAATTATATGCAATAAAGGGCCAGGGAAAGACAGACTAAAAACTAACTGGAAATTAAACAATTTAATCCTAAAGAATGAGTGGGTCAAACAAGAAATTATAGAAACAATCAGTAATTTCATTCAAGAGAATGATAATAATGAGACAACATACCAAAATCTGTGGGACGCATTAAAGGCAGTTCAGTTTTATATCCCTGAGTGTATATGTGATTAAATTAGAGAAAAGGGAGCTCAACGAATTGGGCATGCAATTAAAATACCTAGAAAAAGAACAAATTCAAAATCCCCAATTAAATACTAAACTAGAAATATGGAAGACTAAAGGAGAGATTAATAAAATCGAAATTAAGAAAACTATTGAACTAATAAATAAAACCAAGAGCTGGTTTTATGAAAAAACCAACAAATTTGATAGACCCTTAGTCAATATGATAAAAAAAAAGAAAGAAGAAAACCAAATTATGAGTATCAAAAATGAAAAGGGTGAATCTACCTCCAATGAAGAGGAAATCAAAACAATAATTAGGAATTATTTTTCCCAATTGTATGCACATAAATTTGACAATCTTAGGGAAATGGACGAATATTTAGAAACACACAAGTTGCCCAGATTAACTGAAGAGGAAGTAAATTACTTAAATAATCCCATCTCAGAAAAAGAAATTGAACAAGCCATCAGTCACCTTCCTAGGAAAAAATCTCCAGGGCCAGATGGATTCACTAGTGAATTCTATCAAACATTTAAAGAACAATTGATTACAATACTCTACAAATTATTTGGGAAAATTAGTGAAGAAGGAGTCCTACCAAATTCTTTTTATGACACAAATATGGTACTGATACCTAAATCAGGAAGAGATAAAACAGAGAAAGAAAATTATAGACCAATCTCCCTCATGAATATAGATGCAAAAATTCTAAATAAAATACTAGCCAAAAGACTACAGCAACTTATCTCAAGAATAATACACTTTGATCAGGTAGGATTTATTCCAGGAATGCAAGGATGGTTTAATATTAGGAAAGCCATCAGTATAATTGAGCATATCAACAATAAAACTAGCAGAAACCACATGATCATCTCAATAGATGCAGAAAAGGCTTTTGACAAAATACAACATCCATTCCTATTAAAAACATTAGAAAGTATAGGAATAAATGGAGCCTTCCTTAAAATAATAGATAGCATCTATTTAAAGCCATCAGCAAGTATTATATGCAATGGGGAGAAGCTGGAAGCATTTCCCATAAGATCAGGGGTGAAACAAGGGTGTCCACTATCACCCCTCTTATTCAATCTGGTACTAGAAATGTTAGCAGTAGCAATTAGAGAAGAAAAAGAAATCAAAGGAATCAAGTTAGGCAAAGAAGAGACCAAGCTATCACTCTTCGCAGATGATATGATGATATACTTAGAGAATCCTAGAGAATCAAGTAAAAAACTGCTTGAGACAATAAATAAATTTGGCAAAGTTGCAGGATATAAAATAAACCCACATAAATCCTCGGCATTACTATATATTTCCAATGAAACTGAACAGCAAGAAGTAGAAAGAGAAATCCCATTTAAAGTTACTGTAGACATTATAAAATATTTGGGAATCTACCTGCCAAAAGAAACCCACGACCTGTATGATCATAACTACAAAACACTTCTCACACAAATAAAGTCAGATCTAACTAATTGGAAAAATATCAATTGCTCATGGCTGGGTCGAGCTAATATAATAAAAATGACAATTTTACCTAAATTAAATTATATATTTAGTGCCATACCAATTAATTTACCAAACAACTACTTTATAGAGTTAGAAAAAATAGTAACAAAATTCATCTGGAAGAATAAACGGTCCAGAATATCAAGGGAATTAATGAAAAAAAAATGCTAGGGAAGGTGGACTAGCTTTACCAGATTTCAATCTGTACTATAAAGCAGCAGTCATCAAAACTACTTGGTACTGGCTTAGGAATAGAGGAGTGGATCAATGGAATAGATTAGGCACACGAGATTCAGAAGTCAACGACTACAGTAATGTATTGTTTGATAAACCCCCAGACCCTGGTTTTTGGGATAAGAACTCACTATTTGACAAAAACTGCTGGGAAAACTGGAATATAGTATGGCAGAAACTGGACATAGACCATTATCTAACACCATATACCAAAATCAAGTCTAAATGGGTTCATGATCTAGGTATAAAGGTTGATACTGTAAGCAGTCTGCTAAAACAAGGAATAGTTTACCTATCAGACTTGTGGAGAAGAAATGACTTTATGACGAAACAGGAATTAGAGAACATTATAAAATGTAAAATGGATAATTTTGACTACATGAAATTGAAAAGTTTCTGTACAAATAAAGCCAATGTAACCAAGATTAGGAGGGAGGTGGGAAATTGGGAAAGAATCTTTACAACCTATGTCTCTGACAAAGGACTAATCTCTCAAATATACAGAAAACTGAGTCAAATTTATAAGAATACAAGTCATTCCCCAATTGATAAATGGTCAAAGGATATGAACAGGCAGTTTTCAGAGAAAGAAATTAAAGCTATCTATAAGCACATGAAGAAATGCTCTAATTCACTATTGATTAGAGAAATGCAAATCAAAACAACTCTGAGGTACCACATCTCACCAGTCAGATTGGCTAAGATGACAAAACAGGAAAATGACAAATGCTGGAGAGGATGTGGGCAAACTGGAACACTAATGCATTGTTGGTGGAGTTGTGAACTGATCCAGCCTTTCTGGAGAGCAATCTGGAATTATGCCCAAAGGGCTATAAATACTTTCATACCCTTTGATCCAGCAATACCACTCCTAGGGTTATATCCCAAAGAGATCATAGAAATGGGAGAAAGACCCATATGTACAAAAATGTTTATAGCGGCTCTTTTTGTTGTGGCAAAGAATTGGAAATTAAGGGGGTGTCCATCAATTGGGGAATGGCTGAACAAGTTGTGGTATATGCATGTTATGGAATATTATTGCGCTATTAGAAACAGGGAGCAGGTGGTCTTCATATTTACCTGGAGAGGCTTAAAAGAACTGATGCTGAGTGAGAAGAGTAGAACCAGGAGGAATTTGTACACAATCACAGACACAACGTATGTGTGATGACCAACTTTGATAGACTGGACTCTTCTCAACAATGCAGGGATATAAGTCAATCCCAAAAGACGCATGATGGAGAGAAAAACGTGCATCCAGAGAAAGAACTAGAAAGAACTAAATTTATATCCAGGTGGAAGCAAAATACCTGATCTTTTTTGTTCTCTTATTTGATTTTATGTCCTCTTTACCATTTTTCATTCCAGCTGGTACAATCCATCCTTATAACCTGACCATTGTATAATGTGAAAGTATTTACAGATCCTATACTTGATTATAAGACGCCATGGGGAGGGGGAGGGGAAGGAGGGGGACAAAATGTGAAATTCAAGGAATTGTGGAATTGAATCCTGAAAACTAAAAGGAAACAAACAAATTAATAAATTAAAAATTGAATTAAAAAAAAAAAAGAAGATGGCCATCCACACTGGCAGAACTCCTCACAAGATACTACCTCCATCAGTGAAATCAGAAGTCCACTTAGAAAAATAAAAAAAGAAGTTGCATCTTCTCATTTCACAATTACATTTAGCCTAGAGGCATACATAGTTCCTTAACCATTAAGTTTCACAACCTTTTTCAGTTCAAAAATTGAACTCCTTATCCCATTGGACCAATAAGAACAAATCTATGGCCTGAGGTGGGTCCATGGACAAACAAATGATAATGCTATATATCAAAGCCCTGATGACATCTGTTACAGCTCTTTTAAATAAGAAACAATATGAAGGGTATCCCAACCAAAAGTCCATTCAAAATACAAAGGGATAAAAGACAAAAACTCTTCACACATAATCCTATTTCTTTTATCATTGTTAAACATATCATTTAAAACTTAATACTGAGGGGCTGGCTAGGTGGCACAGTGAGTAAAGCACAGGAGGTTGGCTTCTGGCCTCAGACACAACACCCACACAAAAAAACTAGCCATGTAACCTTGGGCAAGTTACTTAACCCCACCCTATTTCCCTCCAAAAGGCAAAAAAAAAAAAAACAAAAACCCAACAGAAACTTAATAATGAAATTGACTAAAACCAATTCTAATTGGTTAGCAATTATTCAATCACTGTCAGAATGCCCACCAAAATTCTTTGTACATTCATTTTCATTTACTTAGCTTACTTGATTGTGGTTAATGCATAGTCTTTCTTCCAGTTTTAAAGTTTTTTTTTTCCATTTGCATTATTTCATAAGGGTTTTTCCAGATTATTTGGCTTTAAAATTCTGATCTTAATGCCTAATAACAAGTTGACGATTTTCATATGCAAAGAACAAAAAAAGAGTACATGAAGCTGTTAAGTCTGTATGTGTATTATGACCAATTTATTTTAATTTTTAAGTATATAATTAATTCAACATATTTTCAAAACTATGTAGCTTGTCTGTTTCTTACTTAAATATTATTGAAGTCATTCTTAACAAGCTTTTTTTTTCCTTTTTCTGAAAATGATCTCATTCTTTGTCCTTATCTTTTGATCATTTACCCACTATGGAGTGAATGTTACCACAGCACATTATAAACAGCTCCCTACATATGTTAAATGTCAGGATTTTTTATCCATCACATCTGTGTTAAATATTTCCCCTAATCTATTATCTTTCATTATTTTAACGAAGTGGTGCTAATCATCCCTTCTATTTGTTGCACAGAAAAATATTTACCCTGGGGGGCTACTAGGTGGCGCAGTGAGTAGGGTGCTGGCCCTGGAGTTAGGAGGACCTGAGTTTGGATATGGCCTCAGACACTTAACACACACAAACAAAAAACCTAGCCGTGTGAACTTGGGCAAGTTACTTAAACCCAACTGCCCACCAAAAAGCAAAAAAAAAAAAATATTTACCCTCTTTTTACAAATGAGAAAACTATTTCAGTTTCTTCCAACTTTTTATATATTAAAAAAAAAAGTATAAGTCTATCATCCTGCTGGATTTCACCAAGGGAATATAGTATAAGGTAAGGTTCTAAATCCCTTTCCAAAACTGCCAAGAAATTTTCTTAAACTCATAAATAAACTAATGAATTATTCCCCCAATTCACTTCCTACAGGTTTATTAAACACTAATTTTCTGCATACATTTGTTCGGATAGCTGGTGGATTTTCAATTTTTTGCCTAATACCAATTTTGACGATAACCTCTTTATTATTTTTTAAAACCTGAAAGTGCAAGACCACCTTCCCCAACTTTTCAATGTGCCTATAAATATTCCTGGCTCTTTGTTTTTTCTATGTAAACTGTATTATAATTTGTATCTCATTCTATAAAGAAAAATCAATAATGATTGGGTTAAATGTATAAATTCATTTGGACCAATTTGTCTTATTACCTATCTTATTAATAACAAATATCCCTCCAATTATTTAGGTCCTCCTCTATTTTGGTTACTCTAATTTTATAGCCCTTATAACAGGGATCCTAAGTATTCTAGGTGGGTTAATTCCTACATATTTGATGGGCTTCCTTTTATTGTAAATGGGATTTCTGCTTTAATAAGTCCTTCTTGATCTTCTTAACTAGTGAATAAGAGTGTAGATGATGTTGGTAGAATGATTTTATGTCTTGCAAATCTTCTAAAGTTATGCACTGTTTCCATTAATATTTTTAATGTGATAGTTCCTTATTTTTTTTATGACATTTTCATTAATTTGTGTGTCATGATCTTTTCAGGAGGGAGTAAAGAATGGAAGACTATGAGAGTTGAAGGAAGAGAAATAATGTTGCTAGGGTCTGTGAGAAATAAGTGTTACCCAGGCAGCATATTCTTAATTGACAGGAACAGGTTAATGTTTCCATTTAGAATTCTAAAGCCAAGCTGATTAACATTTATTTTATTCATTACTTGACAATCATTATCCACACATTCACAAACAGATTTCATATTCATATTTTTCCTCAACGGTAAAGAATTTATTTATTGTATCTAAAACACAGGTGCTAACCTTCTTGAGTACAAGACCCACCCTGAAAATAATACCTAGAAAAATTACAACAAAATGAAAGAGAGAAGAGCAAAAGTGGAACAAAGAAAAGGTTACATAATAATCTGAAAATCAAAAAAGAACCTTTTACCAGAAGTTAGGGGGTTTAGAAAAGGAAACACAGCAAGCAGTCTAAAAGAAAGCATAACTTTTTTGTCTCGTTTGGAAGCACCTTGCTAATAAAAGTCAGAGGTTAATATCGTAGGTTCCATGTGGCTTTTAGGCTAAGTGTAATAAGCTCCGGGAGGACCCATCACATCTTTGAAGCTGCTTTAAAAAAAAGTGTTACTGTGATTTTAAGGGGCAAAACTATTTAATCCTGGAGAAACCAAGACAAAAGCCATGCTCAGCCTGTCCTATGAAATGGAGGAAAAAGACAGGGCAGGGAAGGAGTGACTGGAGATAATGAAATCCCTGATACCAGAACACTCCTGATCCAGTTGAGCAACCATTCATAAAGCAAGCAAATGAGAGGAAAGAGTCCACTTGGCTCAAGAAATTCAATGTTTAAGACAGAAAGAGCTCTAATTGGGAACAATAAACTTTTCCTCTTCAGAAATTGTTAAACAATTTATTTCAAACTACTTCCATAAATTTGAAACTAAACTATAATCACATTGACTAAATATATATTTAATTATGATTATATATTTATATAAATATAATAATAAATTATAAATATAAATACTAAATATAATCTAATAAACTAAAAACTCATGAAGGAACCAAGCTTGTGTCTCCTTTTTTCTTATTTGATTTTGGTCATTAATACACATTAATACCTTCCTCAGGCAGATGGTAGAGGCTGGGAGAAGAGGACAATTTAAGTGACCCATCTTGGCTGCTTTTTGGGATCTCTGCTGAAAAGATTTGGTCTCTGTTGACAATAAAACCAGAGTAAAATGCAATTTGGAATGAAGAAAAGAATGTGGTCTGATGAGAAGACTTGGACCATAAATGTAGGCTTACAAAAAACTTTTAATGTATACAGTCATTCAAATAAAAGCTAACAAATATGAATCAGTATTGCCTCAGAGTAATGCCAAGAAATGTGTTTTGACCGATTTACTATGTAAACTGTTTCTAAAGGGAAGAAAAAAAATTCTTATAATTAGATTAAAAAAAACCCTACTTGTACCCTTAACATGGTTAATGTTCTTTTAATTATACAAATGCATGCGCATGCATACCTATGGTAAACTGAATCCTAAGCCATAATACTACAATGAGGTTTTAAAAATATTTGGGGGTGGGGGGTGGAGTTCAGATGGCAGAGTAGAAGCACCACCTCCCGGCGGCTCCAGATTCCACAATCCCCAATCCATGTAAAAAGGGGACTCTAAACAAACTTTGGAACTGTAGGACCCACAAAATGACACAGAGCAGCTAACCTGCTGCTGAGGACAGCCCAACCCAGCCCCACACAAGGCTGTAGCCCCAGGGTAGGCCTGACCAGCCTCCTGCTGGAGGGATGTCAGATTAGCAGCAGCTGTGGCCCTTTCCAGAATTATCAACACATATCAACAAAGGACAAAGTGAGAGGTCAGTACAATCTGGAGTTTGGGACCAGTAAGTGGGAGTGCTTGGCTTTTGCCCCCCGGGGCGAGAAGCCACTGAGAGGCCTGCACAGCCAGCCAGTGCCAGGTGGCAGCTTCAGCTCCTGGCCTGCAAAGTATAGGGGGACCAAGCACCAGTCTGAGGGGTAATCGCTCTTGCTTTAACCTTCTTGGATCTGGATTGCAGTCTAGGGCGGAGGTCCTGGGGTGTGTGTCCAGCTTGTCAGAGTGTGTGGAGACCTCAGAGAGGGTACCCATCTAATACCTCCGGCAGCTGAGAAAATCCCAGTGTTTGGGACGAAAGCTCCCCTGTCTGGTGGCAGAGTCCTACTGTGGCAAAGAGCCCAGGGGTCAAGTGACTGAGGGGCGACATGACCAGGCAAAGGAAACAAAGCAGACAGAAGATTCCAATGTTAGACTCCTATTTTGGGGACAAAAAGGAGCAAAGCATGGAAAAGGAGGAAAATAGTGAAGTCAGAACTCCTGCACCAAAAGCTTCAAAGGAAAATACAAGCCATAGAGGACCTTAAGAAGCAGATAAGAGAAGTGGAGGAAAAATTGGGAAGAGAAATGAGAACAATGCAAGAAAATTATGAAATGAGAGTCAACAGCCTGACTGAGGAAAATAATACCTTAAAAAACAGACTAACTCAAATGGCAAAAGAGGCTCAAAAAGGCAATGAGGAGAAGAATGCCCTAAAAAGCCGAATTTGCCAGATGGAAAAAGAATCTCAAAAGCTCAATGAGGAGAATCATAGCTTCAGAATTAGATTGGAGTAAATGGAAGCTAATGACTTTATGAGAAATCAAGATGCTGTTAAACAGATCCAAACAAATGAAAGAATAGAAGGCAATGTGAAATATGTCATGGGAAAAACCACTGACCTGGAAAATAGATCCAGGAGAGATCCTTTAAAAATTATTGGACTACCTGAAAGCCATGATCAAAGTAAGAACCTAGAAATCATCCTCCAGGAAGTTCTCAAAGAAAACTGCCCTGATGTTTTAGTACCAGAGGGCAAAATAGAGGTTGAAAGAATCCACCGATCACCTCCTGAAAAAGATCCCAAAAAGAAAACTCCTAGGAATATTATAGCCAGGTTCTGGAATTCCCAGATTAAGGAGAGAATTTTATAAGCAGCCAGAAAGAAACAAGTTTAATATCATGGAAAAACAATCAGGATAAATCAGGATCTGGCAGCTTCTACACTGAGTGATCAAAGGGCTTGGAATATGATATTCCAGAGGGCAAAGGAGCTGGGATTAAAACCAAGAGTCACCTACCTAGCAAAACTGAGTATCATGTTTCAGGGGAAAATATGGTCATTCAGTGGAATAGAGGACTTTCAAGCATTCTTGCTGAAAAAACCAGAGTTGAATAGAAAATCTGACATTCAGATACAAGAAGCAAGAGAAGCATGAGAAGGTAAACAGGGAAAAGAAATCACAAGGAAATATCAAATTTGAACTATTAACATTCCTACATGGAAAAACAATAATTGTAACTTTTGAAACTTTTCTCAGTAGTTGAAAGGAATAGAAATATATATGTCTATATTTGAGGGTATATGGGCATATGAATTCATATGTGAATGTGTGTATAGATGTTGACAGGAGGTATACATAGATAGAGGGCACAGGACCAATTTAAGAGGAAGGGATGATACTTAAAAGGTGAAATTAAGAGGTGAGAGAGAAATATAATGAGAAGAGATGGGGAGAGACAGAATGGGATAAACTATCTCATACAGAAGAGGCAAGGGAAAATGGTTACAATGGAGGGGAAGAATAGGAAGGCAAAAGGGAACGGGTCAACTTCATTCCCATTGAATTTGGCTTGAGGAGGGAATGAAATACACACTAAATAGAGTATCTCACCCTATAGGAGAGTAGGGGGGGAAGGGGATGAGAGGGAAGCTGGGGGGGGGGGGGGAAGTTGTTGTTGTTAGCATCCACTTTTGAAAAGGGACAGGATCAAAGTAGAGAATAGAACAAGTGGGAGGTGGGATAGGAGGGAAGGAAATATAGTCAGTCTTTTTACAATATATCTACTATGTTATTGTTTTGCATTAGCCACACACAACCTATACTGAACTACTTATGGGTGACAAGGAAGAAAGGGAATGAATCTGGAATTCAATATTTTAAAGTCAAATATATATACTATTATTAATACTATTTTACATGTAATTGGGAAATAAGATATATAGGCACTGGAGCACAGAGATCCACTGGAAAAGTCAAAAGGGGTATAGGAGAAAATATGGGAGAGAACAGATAGAAGGAGGGGATATCCTATGGGACTGCTATTTTGGGGTGGCAGATAGGAGAAAAACGGGGAGAAAATTTCTAACTCAAAATCTGGCAGAAACAAATGATATAAATCAGAAGTTAATAAAGCATTTGAAAAAAATATTTCTGGATTTCAATTATTTACATAGTCTCCTATTACCATATATAAGTAAGTGTAGTTTAACTTTATGTAGACTATGACCTTTTGTCTATCTTCTCTTTTATATCCATCCTTGTATTCAATAGTGGTCCACACTCAAGTCAGCCTCTAAGAAGCTCTATTTAATGAAGCCTTGTTATATAAACTTTGGAAAATCTCAGATGAAAAAAAATCACCCACAACAGAAAACCTAAGGATTCCACTACTAACACCTCATCCTCAATCTCCACCTCAGGGGCTAATTTGAGTTGTAAAGAAGATCCTTACCAGGTCCCATTCTAGCCATTTTTCAAGCATCAGAAGCCAAATCCAGGCCAATCTTTGGGGATTCTTGTGCTGCTCACACCTGAAAGGGTAAGAAGAAATAGAGTTGTTCAAGGTTTCACAATAGTGTATTTTTATTTCTTCTCTGTGATTTCAGAAACAGGTTCCCCATCTTGTCAAACTGGAAAAGGCAAGATGATTTCAACAAGTAACAAGCAGCCAAAGCCCAGAAATTATTTAGGAAAATCCCCCCATACATGCAATACCCGACATTTAACCTATTTTTTTTTTCAGTGCGACCTTGGGATCTAAATTCCTCACAACTGGTCTTGGGAGTCAGAAGATTTCAATTTAAGTTTTGGCACTGACATACTAATCAAATCTTTGACAATTTTGTGAATCTAAATTTCCTCGTTTAAAAAACTGAAGTTAATGTGATAGTCCAGGGGAGGCAATGATGAGGTCCTATACTAGAAGAAAGGATCCATGCAAAAGATAATCTGAAGTAAAATTACCAGGACTTAGTAAATGAATAGAAATGAGAAGTGATGAAGTAACAAAGATAATAGAAGGTTTTGTTGTGTGGATGGTGTACCATTGGGATGAGATGACCACTTATGCAGTACCAATAAGCAGGGAGTCACTAAAATGATTCTAGTAAGATGCGGAATCTTCAAGCCTTACAATCTGCCCTGCTACTAAGCCCTAAGAACCTGTGCGCTCTGCTATCTGCCATAAAACTAAATTTATTCCTATAAATGTAATCTTCCTCAATGAGATATGTGAATTTTGTGAGCAGGGAACAACCTTGATTTTCTGTCTATATCATGATAATCATTAAATATCAAATTTATCCAAAGTCTGAATTAATCAAACAGACTGATTTGCTTTGCTTTAAAAATGGCTTTTCCTGTGTCAGCAACTCCAGAGACCAGACCACTTAATGTTTTTTTTCATTCTTTCATTTATCCTATGATTGTAAAAACAACAACCTGGTGAATCTGGCTCTTCGGAAGTCAGTAGTGATCTTGGAACAGCAGTTTCAGCAGCGTTTTGGAGGTAAAAATTGAAATGACAGAGGCTGGAAAAAGAACATGTGGTGACAAATCAAAGGCACCTTTTTAAAAGAAGTTTGGCAGCAAATGAGAGGAGAGTGATGTAATAGGACCTAGATGGGGCAGAGTGGTCACAGGAATAATTCTTTAGAATTGAAGGAACTAAAGTCATGTTTGTTGGCAGATAGGAAGGAACCAGTAGGCAGAAAATTGAAGATACATTAAAAAGAGGGAATGACTGCTGAAGCAAGGTCCTAGAAAAGGCAGGAGGCAAAGGGATCAAGGATGCAAGTAGGAGCATTAACAAAATCTCTTCTTCTGAGATCAAAGGAAAGGAAGAGATGGTAAGTGATGATGCTGAGAAGTTCTGGAGAATGAAGGAGGGCTGAGTGACAAGAAGATGGCCTGGATCTTGACAAAGGCTAAATCATTCTCTTTTGTTGATGAAAGCATTCAGCAGCATCCCACAAGCTCTAATACGTTGTCTCCTCATTGTTATTAGGTTAAATCCATCTGTTGTGAGAGGGTAGTGTATGATTCCGTCCTTGAAGAAAGATGAAAACTTTTGTTAATAGTTATTGTGTAGAATGAGTTTGGAAGTCAATAATAGAACAGAAGGAATTGAATGTGGTGATGAATTGTGTGAAGATTATTAGACAGGTCTTTCAACATGTATACCAAAGTCTTCAGGGATGTTGACAAAGGATGGCACATAAAAGATGATGAACCATCAAATTTATTAAAATCACTGAAGAAGTTGACAATGAACTAGTTGTTTTTCAGTTATATCCAACTCTTTGTGACCCTGTTTGGAGTTTTTCTGGCAAAGATACTAAGATACTAGAATTGTTTGCCATTTCCATTTCCAGTTATTTTATGGATGAGAAAACTGAGGTAAAAAGGGTTAAGTGAATTGCCCAGAGTCACACAGCTTGTAAAGTAATTCTGAAGCTATATTTGAACTCAGGAAGATGACTCTAGGCCAGATACTCTATCTCCTGGGCAACCTAGCAAAGACCAAGAGAATAGTAATAAGAATGAAGATGGGATGGTATAAATGAACTGCATAAGCTTCAAAGGGAAAAAGGGAAGGAACAGACTTGGAGAAAATACCCGGAAGGCAATGGGGAACAAAGAATGTACCACTCCTTCCACTTTGCCCCAAGTTTTGATAACAATAAAAAAAGTGTGGCCTCCAAAGGATATGGTTTCAATGAACACAATAATTTTAGGGACAATACAGGCTGAATTAAAAGAAGTGGGAAGAAGTGTTACTTTAAAATTTTGAGGAAGCAGTGGAGCTTGAGAATGATGAGGTCTAAGCCAAGGTTGAATAGCAGCAAATTAGTAGGACAGATAGATGAGAATTTAGGATTAGGAAGTCTTGAATATATTTGTAGGTACTTAAGAAGAAACCATTAGAGATGATTTGCTATAGAAATCTCTAGAAGAAATTAAATTTGTTAAACAGCTTTGCTAAAAAGTGTATCATAGAACTCAAGAGTACCTATTATTGCTATTCTATTTGTACAGGAGTACTCAACTAAAGGCCTTTTAATCTTCAATTTCATCTGGAAATCCACCAAGCCTAATTTAAAGTAAGATGCAAATTTCTTTTTTTTCTCTCTTTTTTATTTTTTAGTTTACATCATTCATTTCCACAAGATTTTGAGTTACAAATTTTCTCCCCATTTTTGCCCTACCCACCATCACAAAACAAAGATCCCACAGAAAATCCCTTTCCCCAATTTACTAGATGCAAATTTCTTAAGTAAAAGAACTGTCTTTGTACTCCTAGCACCAAGCCCAGCATTTCCAAAAAGAGGAAACAATACTTGTTGAACTGAAATTAATTTTTACTTCCTTAAAACATGCATTTATTTTGGCAGAGTTTCTTCAGTTCATTCTCCCTCCTTACTTTTCTTCTTTGTATAAAAAGAAAAGGATATGGGAGTTTGAATTTTTTTTTTTGGTAGCTGGCAACCCAAATCCAACAGCCACAGTCTAGAACAAAAACTATAAAAACAGGATACTTACCTAAAACCAAAGGAAGAAAGGGATCTATTAAATTTCACCTTTCTACTAAGCTGAGGTATATATAAAGAAAAGACTGAATAATATATTCAGCTTCTTTAGCAACAGCATTTAATAGCAGAAACAATATTATGAATACAACATGGAATTCCCTTTCATTTTTATTGGCTTAAGCAGCAATAAATCTTCACCCACATATAGGGGAAGACAAGATTTGTACTTTTGAAGGAATGAAAGAAAATACTCTCTAAAAATGTTCTATCCATCCCTTCTTAAAGAGACTAGTTGTCTCTAAAAAGACTGTTTCAGGGGTACTTTCCTGGACAGGTTCTGTACCAAGTTTTATATAATGGTCATAAGATACTGCTTATAAATTAATAAATGCCTAATAAAAATACAGGCTAGAAAAGAATCAGGACTTGTGATTTTTCATTGATGCAAGGCAGCAGATCTCAAACTTTTTGGTCTCAATACTTCTTTATACTCTTAAAAAAATTATTGAGGATTCCCTAAAAAGTTTTGTTTATGTAGTTCATATCTATGTCTCAGTAATACTATGAAAATAGTTTTAACTTTGAGGACCCCCTGTTGCCGAGGACTGTTCCTTTCACTTTGGAAATATTTCTTGTATATTCACTCTTTCTTCCACTGTCACTGCCACCATCTTGCTGCTAGTGGTTACTGCCCCATTCTTACACTTCTGTAGTTAGTTCTCTGCTTGGTCTTTTTGACACAAGTCTCTCCCAAATCTAGTCAGTCTTCTACTGTACGTTCACAGTGCTGGACATATTACCCCTCCAGGATCAAATGTAAAATCCAGTATGACATCCAAAGCCCTTCATAAGGTGGCCCCCTCTTATGTTTCCAGTCTTCTTATACCTTACACACTTCTTCCTCCCTCTACATACTGTGATCTAGTGACATTGGCCTCTTTGGGGTTCCTTATACAAGTCTTTCCACCTCCCAACTCTGGGCACTGGCTGTCCCCTGTGTCTGAATACTCTCCCTTCTCATCTTTGCCTACTGGCTCTTCTGACTTCCTTCAAGTCCCAGCTAAAAATCTCATCTTCTACAGGAAATTCTTTCCTATCCCACTCAATTCTCATATCTTCCCCCTCTTGATTATTTCAAATTTATCCTGCATATAATATAGCTTGATTGCACATAAGTGCTTGTGTGCTATCACCACCATTTTATTGCAAGCTCTTTAAGGACAGGATCATCTTTAACCTTTATATGTTTCTCTAGCACTTAGCACAGCGTCTGGCACATAGTAGGCACTTAATAAATATTTACTGATGGATACAAAAAGGTCTAGAAGACTCCAAATAGTCCCTGGAGCATACTTTTGAGACCCATTAATAGGAATTCCCTCTACCAATGCAGGTCAGCATGTTATCTGAAACTTATGAATCTGAGAGACCTTGCCTAGACCACTGAGAAATTAACTCATGTCAAATTAATATGCATTTATTAGATTCCTACTATATGCCAGGCATTGTGCTAAGTACTACGGTTACAAAGAAAGGCAAAAACAGTTTCTGTCCTCAAGGAGCTCACAATATAATGAAGAAGACAACATGCAACTAACTGATGGGGGACGGGATCCCAATAAGTTCAGCAGGAATTCTGATCTTATCTAAGACCAGAAAACCTGCAATTATCATCTGGAAAGAATTCAAGGTCTCAGGCTTAATTGGAGTGAGAGTTGTAGAAGTTTATTGTTATGCTTCTGGGCAATAGTCCTTTAGGGGACCTGCAAGTGAGAGGGGTACATGCTTTTACCTTTAAAGGGTAGGGCTGCCATTGTCAGGGCTGACCAGATGGGAGGGGCCTCAGTACATAGACAAAGGTCAGAGCTGACCAAGAGGAGCATGTGAATAAATAGTTTAGATAAGATTTGGGCCAGGTTGAAGGAGACAAAAGGCAAGGACAAAGGAGGATGTGGGCCAGGCCCAGAAGAAATGAAGAGATTAAGTAAAAACAAAGGGGTGACAGGTGTTGCCTAGGTGGAAAGTGGGATTGGGAGAAGGGGCAGAGCTCAAGGATGGAAAAGGACAAATTGCAGTTACAACTTTAAAGTGCAGTTACAAAGTCACAGACTGGTTTTACAAGTTGGTTTCACAAATTGACATGGACCCCAGGTACCCCATCAATGGTGGTTGCCTTGACAGCAATAATAAAATTCTTAACTAGAAGAGGGGGGAGTTTTGGGAGAAAGATAGTAAGTTCACTTTTGGATATGTCTATGTAACATATAGTTTGAGATATCCAAATTAAGTGACTTGCCCAATGACACATAGCCAGTATGTGTGATACTGAACTAGAACTCAGGTGTTTCTGGCTTCAAAGTTATCTCTCTATTCATTATTAAAAGAAATTTATCTTCTAGTTACTGAATGTGGGAAAATGCCTAAACAAAACCTGAAATTTCACTCTACTAATTATCTTAATGTAACACACTAATTAAATTGTGAATGGACAGTGTTGGTGATGGAACACTTAAGGGTATTTACCTCATCAGGCCAGGACAAGACACCAAAGTCTGAAGGATCTTTTCCACCTTCTTGGGGATATCCCCATGTCCTTTGTGTAGCTGAGGGACACATGCCTGTGCCAGTTCCCATTCTCCATGTTTCAGGCACTCACAAAAAAATTCAAAGAGATGTTCTACTGAGGCAGCTTCCTCTTTTCCAAATGGGTGCATTTTCCCGGCACAGAGTGCAGGCATGAAGGAAAGTGAACTGCTCTCAATCTTTCCATTCTCAGAGCACCTCCTAGAAATGGAAAAACAAATAGGGAGAGTCAGGAAAGCAATAGAAGTTGGACTTAGATTAATCAGCCATTGCTAGTTACATCAAAGAAAGGTAGATTTGGAAAAAAAGGTTATCAATTCTTATTTTGAAAGCTTAATCAGACAATTTTCCTCCCTTACTCAAGAAGGTATTTAACTGAACAAATAAGTGTCTATAAGGCACTGTTACCTGACAGGCAAGAGAACTATAGATTAGAGTGGTGGGACTGCAGGAAGGCTGCACAGAGAATGTAGCATCTGAGACTAGCTTTGCAGGAAGAGAAATATGCTAAAAAGGCAGAAACGAGGAGGGCAGGCATAGGAACAGTTCAAAGGCATAGAGACAGATGTATTTCCATGGGACCATCCATTAAGATTACCCAAGACTGATTCACAACTCCTCTTTCTCGCCTTCTGAAAATGACTACGCCTTTCCTGACTCCAAATCGCCCAAGGAAAAATCATTCCCTTCCTATTCCCCTGGAGGGAAACGTCTGCGGCACGAACCCCTGTGATTTGTACTATTATGTCAAGACAGTGGATGTGGAGCCTGGACCTGCGCCAGGGCCGGAGGGATCAGATCTGAGCCAGGAGCTGGAGTTCGGGAACCGTTCCCTTCGAAGGGGTCTAGGAGGGCGCCACTGACTCCCCGGGGACGCTCGGCACTCACCTACTCGCGGCACAGAGTTTAGTGTCTAAGCCAGCGCAGCCATGTTTAGAGTTGAGTCAGGTGACTGCTATCCCGGAAGGGAGAGAAATCAGCGCCTGTCGCACTGATTGGTGGAATGACGGAAATATGCAAATAAGTCTCCATATTTATTGGGGGGATTTGAAGCCACAGACTGGAACCTGGAAAACTCAACAGGAAATTTGGAACGTATTATTCAATAGACTTCCGGCCCGCTACCAGACTAAGAGTCTTACCACTGAAGACACATTCCATGCTAGGGGAGTAAACCAGAGTTGTGCTGGCAGATGTTTAACCAGGAGTCATTTAAAAAATACTCCATTAGGAAAATTATGGACAATTTAAATAGCTGGAGGAATATTCAGTATTCATTAATGAGCTGGAGTACTTAATGTGGTCATTTGGTAATGACCACATTACCAAAGTTAATTTACAAACCTAATACTAATTTATACATTTGATAACCTAAAAAAGTTTGGTAAACTAAAAAACTTTGCAGAAAGATAAAATAATGACAGAATTAATCTGTAGAGGGGAAAAAAGATAGAATAGTAAGAGAATAATTTAAAATGTAAACATGAATGAATGGAGGGCGTTTTGAGACCTCAAATTATGTTATAAAGCAACAATCACCAAAAACATTTGGTAGTGGTTAAAAAATAGAAAGAAGTATGTCACTTGTTTTGTGTGGAGTAGAACAGAGTAGAAAAGAATCAAAATAAATCAAGCTCAATATCGAAGTATTCAATAAACCTGAAAACAAATTATCTAGGAAAGAACTCCCTATTTAATAAGAACTGGAAAAACTGGAAAGCAATCCGGCAGAAATTAGTCATATATTCACATTTTACACCATATTCCACAATAAATTCAAACTGGACATATGACCTGAATATTAAAGATCATACCACCAAAAAAAAAAATAGAAGAGAGACAGATCATAGATATTTTACAATAGTAAAAGAGTGAGAGATGAATCTAACCCTAACAAGAGGTAGAGATAAAATAGATAAGTTTGATTACATGAAATTGAACAACTTTTGCACAACAAAATTAGCCCATCTAGCATAAGAAAGAAAATTGTCTCCTGGGGAAAATCTTTGTATCGAATATTCTGATAAAAGTTTGATATACAAGATAAATAGACAACAAAGAAATATGTAAGACCAGAAACCTCTGGTCAAAAGATAATGAACAATCAATTCTCCAAAGAAGAAAAGCAGAATAATAACCACATGGGAAAATGTTGCAAATTACTTAAGAGAAATGCTCATCAAAACAATAACCAATGTTAGAGAGTTTTTGGAAAGACAGATACTCTAGGGTATAGTTGGTGGAGCTATGAATTGGACTACACCACCAACAATCTTGGGAAGCAATTTGGAGTTATGCAGAAAATAAAATGTCCTTACCTTTTGACCCAAAGATTCTACTGCTAGCAAATGTTCAAAGAATGTCAATGATAAAAAGAAAGACTCCATATGCATCCAAATATTTATAGCAGCATTTTTGTGCCAGCAAAGGACTAGAAACAAAGGGGATGTCTATCAATTGGGGAATATTGTTATCTCTGTGCAGATGACAAAGTGCTGGGCACATAACAGGTGCTTAATAAATAATTCTTGATGACACTTATATATGACTGAAATATAAAATAAACAATTAAAAAGAGTTAAACCTAGATGTAAACACCAGTCCTTTTGGGCAGAAAAAGGAGGGAGAGAAAGAAGAAAATAAAACTTGGATTTTCCTTAATTTGTTTTATTCTTCCTCCATTTCTAAAATCACTATCATATCTGATAAATTCAGTAAATTCTTTCTTGCACAAAGTAGAGGTGTAGCTTTGAGGTTAGTCTCCCACACTTTGTGTACAATCTCTCTCTCTTAAATCCCTTTAGAAGTTCCCAAAGAGGGTGATACCACCCCCTGAGGAGCACTGGAAAGACTGGGTGAAGGGGTGAGGGGAGAAGGGGAGTGACAGTGTTAGACTTGGGTGCAATTGGGGGACATAGAATAAAAATAAAGGGGCAGGGGTCTTGACTCCAAACTGACCCTGGGAACCCCTTTTAACTTGCCTGGAGGAATCTTCCCACTTGATCTAAATCTTTTATTATTTCTAAACCCAAATATCTGTAACTCTTAACCTAGTCAAGCTGATGGGGTGCTTGGGATCTATATTTGTAACATCAATTTGTAATACCACTTTGTAACATCAGTCTGTAAAACCAGTTTGTAAAATCACACTTCATACCCCTCCTCCCTCCCCCCTCCCCCAGCTTCAGAGCATTAACTCTGCCCAGCAACAACTCATGAATTGTTTACCTCAGCTTGGACAAGCTACACCTGTGAATCTTTCACAAAAGTATCTATAAACATTCCAGCTTAGGCGACTATTATCTCCCCTTTGTATAGTGTCCCGAAGTCCCCATGAATCCTTTGGTACCCTATCTCTAGGTTGACTCCTTGGCTTCCTCCTTGAATCCTCAGGACCCTATCTCTGGGTTAATTCCTTAAGAGCCTTGGTTCCCAGACATCAATCTTGTCAAACATGACACTGATGGGTGGCAGACTGGGCACTTCTCAGTCAGCCCTTGATCGCTAGCTGACTTAGTGACATTTCAAGCCTAAAACCACACCTCCAGGTAGCACCGCCCCCTTGGGCTTTTTCTCAGTGAATCATGGGCAATACATGGCTCAGTTACATTAAAAATGTATGTTCCTTTAAACACTGGCCCCACCTTAACTCCTCCCTAATCCCACCCTTAATCACCTAGTTAGCATAATTGCCATGGGTTCTACTATGGATTATCCTATAAAAACCTTAATTCTACCCCTTTAAGGTTGCAGGTCCCCTAAAGGACTCTTGCCTGCTGTACAGCCTAACAATAAACCTGAAGGTGCCTTAAGGTTTCCTTGCCCACTGTAAAGCCTACAATAAACTTTTATAACTCTGACTCCAAGTTGGCTTGGGCTGAATTCTTTCAAGACTGAATTGCAAATTTTCTGGTCTTAAGATAAAGATCAGAGTTCCTGCTGAACCTATTGTGAACCACATCAAAGCCATTCATTGTCTGTTAACTTCAGATAGCCTTCCCATGGATCCTAACAAAACCCCATTCTCTTTGTTCACTGCTTCAGACCAATTGTCACCCCAGCCTACTGGCCACTCCCATCAATATTCTCCCTAGATGCCCCCCCTCCGCTCCCTCCTTCATTCTCCCCAGACTACTTATATCTATATCCTTATATCTATATCTACCTATATCCTTCTGACAGTCTTTCTGTATCTGTCTTGTTTGCATTAAGGTGCTGACCTGGTGACATTAGCATTACAATACTGTGGTTCTTTAATAAATTTTGTTTTTCTTTAGCTGAAAGAACCCTTGAGTCTAATTCTGAAGGGCAGGACCTGTGTGTCTCTATTTTGGGGTCTTATCACTCACTTCTAAACTTAAGCATAAGGAAAGAAGATAAGAAAATTTTGAAAAACCATATAAGTGTCATCTCTTGTGTAACTGAGTTGAAGTTGTAGTGATTACATTATTTTCCAAATAAACACATAAAATGTAAGTTATAACCCGATCAATGCCTGCCCATGGGTCTTAACTACTAAATGTTGGCAGGTGAGCTTTCTGCACATGTCATGAAGTCCAGCAGGAATATGTATGTCACTAGACTTGTTTACAATACAATACTATATGGTTATGTTGCATCATCAAAATTTCAATACAGGAAAACACCCATAAATTTAAAATACATTGTTAAATTTAAGGTCCATCTTTTTAAAAAATCCTTTTTTAAAAAAATGATGCCATATTTTAAAAATCTGTTAAAGGGTTGTAATGCGAATGTAAATTTTAAAGATCTTCCCTGCCCCTAGGCTAAAGTGCACCAGAAGCCTGGGGAGGGAGGCTTGTTTTTCAGTAGATACTTTTTGATTGGCCAGTGGGTCAATAAGGTTGTTACATTCTCTGAGCCAGGAGAAGGCTATATAAGCACTGATGTGTAGCTTTGTTTTGGGACTCACTTTGAGAAGTATTCTGTGATTTGATCTGAATTCTGGGAAGCCTGTTGAGAGTCCCCCGGCTTTGAAAAACCCAGAATGTGGAAACCCAGATGTTGACTGGGTATGGATGTAATGGTTGGACAGTTTGGAAATCTGTCTACTTGATGTTTCTGTCTTGATAATTATGCCTGTATACTTTGAGGTTCAGGGTGCTGACCTTTTCTCCTGAACAAGGTAAACGATATATGTCTGACTGATTAAAGTAAGCTTGTTAACCCATTTTGAGTTGCTTTCCTTTAACAAAGCAGATCCAAGAACCTGTGGTAGCTGCAAACCCTGAGGACGCTTGGGGTACTTGCTGCTACAAGGGTTAAAGAAATTAGATTTTGGGAGGGAGGAACTGAGTAATTTTTTTTTAAAGGGGATGACAAAGTCAGAGTTTGGAGAGCTGGCTCAGATTTTTTTGAAAGAATTTAATTGGACCTTTTCTTTAGCCAAAGGGAGCTTTATTAATGCAAAAAGCATTTGGTTCTGAGACTTAGCAAGGAGCTAAACAAAGGCAATGATATAGGAAAAGGACCAGACTTTTATAGCCAGAAAGCTACACAGCCTGTAGGATAGTGATTTTAGGGTTTCTTAAGGGGATTGGAGATTTAGGGACCAGATAAGTATAAACAATGTGAGGAAGGTAGTTGCTTGCAAGATAAGGAAAAATTGCCATGACACAGGATGGGGAATATGAATGACACAGGATGAGGGAGATGAATGACACAGGATGGAGAACACAGGATAAGGGGGATAAAAGCAGTTCTTTTGGTACAAGTTGCATGGTATTTCAAGCTAAAGGGAAGGGGCATTAAGGCACCCTCAAGTTACAAGATGGGCTAAGATTAAGCCTCAAACCCCCTCATGGGACCTGGGAAAGTAACCCTTACTATTAACTCTTAGGGCACCTTAGTACCCACATCAGAGAGGGCAGGCCAAATAAGTTTTCGAACTTCTACCTTAGATAGTAAGGGGATTGCTACCCTCACCACTGCTGTTCTTACTCCGTTAATTAAGTTCCTGGGCAAGGATAAAAGATACTGTCATCACTGCTGCCACCACTTAGCCCATGTGCAGAAAAACTACATCTCATGTCTAGCCGCCTCACTTCAGAGCTTTCCCTCAAAATTCTGGTGGTTTTTGGCATATGGGTGGAATAAAACCTGTTGAATTTTGATCCTGCATTTCTCCATGTCCTTCAGACATTCCTACTACAGCCAACAAATAGAAATTTGTTCCTCTTCATTCAGGTCTCTCCCTTTTCCTAACCAGCATCCAAATTCTTTTTCTTTTTTTTTTTTTTTTGCTTTTGGGAAGGCAATTGGGGTTAAGTGACTTGCCTAAGGTCTCACAGCTAGTTTCTGTGTTAAGTGTCTGAGGCCGGATTTGAACTCAGGTCCTCCTGACACCAGGGCCGGTGCTCTATTTTCTGTGCCACCTAGCTGCTCCCATTATCCAAGTTCTATTTGGCATTTAAAGCTCTTTAAAACCTGCCCCCTTACTATGTTTCTAGTCTTAGATATTACTTCCCTCAATTTATTCTACACTCCAACCACATTGGTCTACTTGCTTGTCTTCACCTATATGTCTGTGTCTCCCATCTTTTCCTTTGTAGTAGCTATCCTACATGCCTGAAATGCACCCCACCTCATTTAACCTCAGTTGGAAATACTGGTTTCCTTTAAGACCCAACTCAACAGTCCCTTTCTACAGGAAGTCTCTGATGCTCTAGAGACTAATGCTCTCCCCCATCTCCCACACTGTTGTCTATTTATTTTGAATGATTTTCCACATGCTTATATACATAGACAACATCTCCCCTATTTGAATGTAAGCTTTTGGAGGACAGGGGCTGATTTGTTTTCATCTTCATTTTTCCAGTCAATATTTATGGTTAACTGATTTTTTTTTAATTTCTCATTCTCCATGAACTTAGTCCCAAATCTGGATTTCTATCCACTACTGGTGGTACAGTGGATAGACACTGAGCTTGGAATCAGGAGAATTCATCTTCATGAGTTCAAATCCAGCCTTAGATACTTCCAAGTTATGTTGACTTGGGCATATCACTTAAGCTTATTTACCTCAGTTTCCTTATTTATAAAATGAGCTGGAGACAATAGTGGTAAACTACTCCAATAGTTTTGCTAAGAAAACCCCAAGTGGGGTCAGGAGGCATCATACTTGACTGAAATCCACTTAACGATAACCAAAACTGGAATTAAAGAACCAGATTTTAAGTTATGTCATCATTTTACACATTTAGTCGGAGAATTGAAGGAATTTTCATATCCTCGATTCACCATTCAACTAGGTTTACAGGTACTCTTGTTTAGGAAGATCTTCAGATTCCCATTCTTATTACAACTCTTTCTGTTGTTGGGTAATTAAACTCCCTGAGTCTCAGTTTTCTTATCAGTGAAACTGGAGGGTTTGACTCCATTAGATTCCAGTGCATTAACCCAACCCCATCCCCTTTTCTCCTCTCTGGTAGGGGAAGATCCCTTTTCTGTCCACTGCCATGATAACTGAGGATAAGTATAGATATGCTAGTGAAAAATCTTATTTCATACTGCTTTAAAAGGTTCTGGTGTGAGGCTCTTGTGACCCTAACCAAGGTAGAATCCCCAGGGTCATAACACTGCATTGGAAGTGAAATCTAATTCTAGACCTAGGTTTCATAGATACACTGTGTAATCTGTAAAATGTGAATTATTATTGTAAATTAGATAATTTCTTTAATGTACTCAGATCAAAGGGAAGGGAAAGAAACTAAGCAGTTATGTAATGTAGCACCTACTTTGTGCCCAGAATTGTGCTTTATAAAAATTTTGTCATTTGATCTTCACAACAACCCTAGGAGGTACATGTTTTTTTGTGGGTTGTGTGTGTGTGTGTGTGTACATTTTGGTTTTTTTTTTGCCTTTTTTTTGGAGGGCAATTGGGGCTAAGTGACTTGCCAAAGGTCACATGGCTAGTAAGTGTTAAGTTTCTGAAGCCGGATTTGAACTCAGGTCCTCCTGACTCCAGGGCCAGTGCTGTATTCACTGTGCTACCTAGCTGCCTCTATTACCCCCATTTTTACAGACAAGGAAACTGTGAGGTAAACAAAGGTGAAGTAACTAGATAGGATCAGACAGCTAAAAAGTTTCTGAGGATGTATTTGAATTAAGGTCTTTCCAAACCCAGCACTCCACTGTGTCTCCAACTGCTTCATGTGGCAGGTGTAGAATAATATTGGCAATACTTTCTGAACTTTTAGAGCAGAGAGTGCCATGGTTTGAGCTGTGTAACTTGTGTATGATCACTTAAATTTTTTTTATTTTGAGCTCCAAATTTTCATCATTTTTCTTCCATCTTTGCCCTAGTGAGAAAGCAAGAAAAATGAAACTGGTTATCATTTAACATGTATAGGCAAGGAAAACAAATTGCTGCCTTAATTTCCAGAAAAAGTCCAAAATTAGACAAAACTCCCATTAGCTTTCATTTCCATTCCATTAACCATGTTTTTCATGAGCCTGGAATTACGGGTGGTCTTAGTCTTCATTAATAAGAGTTCCTAAAGTAGGGGCAGCCAGGTGGCACAGTAATTAGGAGCACTGGCCCCGACATCAGGAGACTCGGGATTGGTTCTGGCCTCAGATACTTGGCACCCACACCAAAAATAACTGGCCTTGTAACCTTGAGCAAGTTACTTAACCCCAATTGCTTTAAAATAAAAACAAAAGAGTTCCTAAAGTCACTCAAATTTATTTGTCTTTGAAATGTTATTGTTCCAAGATGTCCTGCTTCTGCTCATTTCACTTTTGCATATTATTTTTATGGTTAAAAGTTTCTTAGTTCTCACATATAAAAGTTGAATGTTAGTGAAAGTAAATGATAATTTGACTCTTTCACAGGGAGTCAACTCTTTCTTTTGTTGTCATAACAAAATGGTCACTTTTACAAAGAAATTGTGATGTATTTATTTTCTTAAAAGAAACCGTGATTTTTTTTCTAAATTTTTTTTTAAAACAAGAAACCTACATTGAAATATTGTAGGTTTTTTTTATACTTGAACACCAATCAGAAGGTTACCCTTTAGGAATTTTTTGTCACAAAAGAAGAAAAGCAAGAATACCCAGCTTCATTGAAAACTAGAGAAAATAATGTTTTGTAATGAATGTCTTCATGACATGAGGTAGGGGCTTTCAGACATAAGAACAGTGATAGAGAATAATTTGCTTTATGTAAACTATGTTTGAGGATGAAAATAAAAGTGGAGGAAATGCTATAGGTTTGGATTAACCAGTTAAATGTCAACTCCTTTTTTTGATAACAAATATTTTTTTGCTATTTAGGCTTATGGAATGAAATTTGAGAAGTCTGGTGACCTTTCTTTAGTTTTCTTAGCAACAACCCTTACCAGCTTAGATGCAGCCTTATATTGACGGAGGTGTGCCTTGGGGCTCACTCACAGAGGTAAGGGAAAATTTTTTTCTTATTTTGTAGTCAGTAGTCAATTCATAAACATTAATCAAGTAGATATAGCCAAGAAAGAAGTAGATTAGTAAAATCAGTTACTTAACAAGAATTGGTTTTATCTCTTGAATTAGATTGTGAGTACTTTTAAAACAGATTCATCTCCCTATTTTTCTTAATACCCTATACAGCTTAATTTTTTTTTGGTTGGTGCCCTTAATCCCAAACCTCAGACCTTGTTCTTTCCATCTTTAATCCCTCCTTGTCTTGGCTTCCTCCCCTCTCCTTAAAATATGCTGCAGTTCCCATACTAAGAAAAAACTAGCTGAGGCAAGGAGGAGGACTCTCTCATCTGATACTAAAAGGATATGAAAGCAGGAGTATTCTGAGTTATTGAGGAGGGCAAGATGAAAATTTGATTCAGTTACTGATATAAAGACATCTACTCACAAACTTTAATATGTCCTATGGAAGTCAAACATCCTGTATTTTTACACGCTTGCCTTCTCGTAGCCTCACTAACTACTTTTTTGAGAATTCTGAAATCATCTTAAAATCTTCCCTTTAATCTGTACCTTTTTTCTATACCCTTGCTCTCTCCTCTTTCCTGGATATGATTTTGTCAATGTAAATGATACTAAAGAACATGAAATGATAGCCTGCATTTACAGTTATTTAAGGGTTCAAAGTGCTTTACATATATTATCTGATTTTATCTTCAGAACATCAACAATAAAAATTTATATATAGTACCCACCCTGTACCAAGCAGAGCTCTACCAGAGTGTTTTGGGCCATTTAACTCGTTAAAAAAAACAACTGATAATTACATTTCACTATAACTGGTTTCCTTTGTAATCCTATATATTTTATTTTTTAAATTACTTTAAATACATTATTCCCAGAAAGGGACCACAGGCTTCACTAAACTGAGTGCCAAAGGGGTCCAGTACACAACAAAGGTTAAGCACCCTTTACAGTGAGATAAGAAAACTGAAGGCCTCAGTGGCTACATGATCTGGGGTTATACTTTATTTTAAAGAACGAGATTTTAAGTTATGTCATCATTTTATGCATTTATTCTGAGAATTGAAGGGATTTTCTTATCCTCTATTCAACATTCAACTAAGTTTACATTCATTTTTGTATGGGAAGATCTTCAGATTCCCATTCTCATTACAACTCTTTCTATCTTTGGGTAGAAACCCTCAGTTTTTCTTATCAGTGAAACTGGAGGTTTTGACCTAATTAGATTCCAGTGCATCAATCCAACACTACCCTCTTTTCTCCTCTCTTCTAGGGGAATATCCCTTCTCCCTGTGCCCCAGGGACTGTTGCCGCCACGGATTGGCTGGCTCCTTCCCCCTCCTTCTCCTTCTTTTCCCTATTTAAATCTGCTTCTGGTATCTTGGTCATGCAGTTTGTGTGTATCAGGGCTAGGCCTTGAGTCTTGTCTCTGAAGGCTTCATCCTAGGAGGTTCCAAGTGCAGATCTGAAGGAAAGTAGCCGTGGATACAGAAGGTGGGGTTCGTTCACTCCTTGGGGCCCTGCTCTTTTCCTTTGTTTAACTCTTATGGGTTTTTTTTTTGTTTTGTTTTGTTTTTGTTTGTTTTTTTGCCTTTTGGAGGTCAATTGGGGGTTAAGTAACTTTCCCAAGGTTACACCACTAGTTGGCTAGTTTTTTTTTGTGTTAAGTGTCTGAGGCCGGATCTGAACTCAGGTCCTCCAGACTACAGGGCCAATGCTTTACTCTTTGCACCACCTAGCTGTCCCTTACAATTTTTTTTTAAGGCACCTCACTGGGTTGTGGGTGTGGGGGTTTGCATCAAGGGATGTCTTTTCACCCTCCTCCTCTCCCAGTCAGTACTTACTTATCATCCCTGGGGTTTGAAGTGAAGGGGAGGACTTCCATACCTGGAGACCAATCCTCATAATGGGTGGGAGGGATCCTTTACTATTTGGTTTGTGAGGACTGGCAAATAGTGTACTTTTATATTCTTTCATCCTAGCATCCTGGCACTGTACAGTGGAAAGTGATCCCCATAATAGGCGGGAAGGACCCTTTACTATTTGGTTTGTGACTGATAAGTTTGTAAGCTGGTAGAGGACTGGCAAATAGTGCACTTTTATGTTTTTTCATCCTAGCATCCTTGCATTGCACAGGATATAGAATAACCATTTAACAGAATGCCTGCTTGCATGAGTGGAGGCCATAGAGTAGCTGGCATCATAACTTTAGGGGTTAACCTTAACCTGGGGTCCATGAAATTCTTCTTAGAAAAAATTTGCTGATAACAATTCCAATATATTTTCTTTATATTCCTATGCAATTTTTTATTCATTATGAACATTATTCACTGTGATAAAAACAATGACCTAGAATTATAAAATGTATAATCAAAAATGCTAGTCATTTCCAGAGAGAGAATTGATGAACTTTGAGAGTAGATTGAAGCCTATTTCCCTCCTTAAATTTCTTATTTCCTTTTTCATGGGTGGATAATAAGGAACTATCCTTTGCATGACTTCACATATATAATGGATGTTGTGAGGGATAACTTGCAATGAAGTTTCCCCATTCTGAACATCATATATACATTCTTATTTACTTCCTTATATTTTGTAACTAAGTTCAGTATTGTTTGCCCATAATTTGGAATGTAAAAAAAGTAAAAAAAAAAATCCTTACAGTGTGGTCACATAATAGGCCCGGATATTTTTTTATTGGTGGTGGGGGGAGGGAAGGTTACAGTGTTGACGTATTCTATTTTATGCCTATTCTATTTTAAAAAAGAGCAACCTATTTAAAACTTGCTAGCCATTACTAGAAATAAAAATAACTTTAAAGAGCACACATTAATCCTGCTGGTTCTAGTGCACAGGTACCTTTGGTACTTCTGCTTCAGAAGTTCTTTTAGGGCTATATTCATCAAAAGAAAAATTTCTTTTGACATTTTGATATCTGTATGATTCACTAAATTAGTGAGGCACTAACAATCATTTTGTTTCATTTGTTGGCCTTCCATGGTCAAACTGGAAAAGTCTGGTACAAACAGCCCCCCTCCCCTCAAAAAAGGATTTTAGTTGTTAAATGCCCTGTGTGGTGGTCTTGAAATAGAGCCATTCAGAGAATTACCAATTGCATTGATAAAGCTCACTAAAACCTGGGGGTAATCAAGATATGGTAATTCAGAATGTTTTGTTTCCTTGGTTGAACTTTTCATGCATACTTAACAAGGAGCTGTCTCCTGTTATGACTTTTTAAGAAAGCCTTGCTTAAGGCCAGTTAAGAATCCTTGCAGAAAACAAATCTAGGATAATTGGAATCTCCTTGAGGTTTACCTATTTGTCCCTATGAGTTTAGAAATTTCAAACCCATTAGAAGAGATGGTTGTGTTATTTTAAATTCAGTTTGTTTTCACTGTGGAAGCTTGAATAAATTTTATGGTGTATTTCCATTTTATTGCATTACCCCTTTGACTTATGTTTTGTTAAAGTCTGCCCTAGTAAATAAATACATTCCTAATAGTGCCATAATGTTCCATTACATTTAGATTCCATAATTTGTTCAGTCATTTCCCAAATGAGGAACTTCTATTTTGGATATACATGAAAATGTAAAAATGACATAAATATCTTTCTTTAAAGGTCTTCTTTTCTCCTGTCTTTTATCTCTTTTGAATATACCTAGTATAGGTAATGCTGGATTAGAAAGAATATTTTATAATGATGCTCCAACATTAGCAATTTTTTTTTTTTGTTAATCAGTTTGCTGTAAGATGGAACCTCAAGGGGCGGCCAGGTAGCACAGCGAGTAAGAGCACCTGCTCCAGTGTTGAGAAGACCTGGAGATCGAATCCTAGGCTCAGACACTTAGCACCCACCCAGAAACACCTGGCCGTGTAACCTTGAGCAAGTTACTTAACCCCAATTGCTTAAAAAAAAAAAAAAAAAAGGATGGAACCTCAATTATTTTGATTGGCATTTCTCTCATTAGTTATTTGAAACTTTTTCCCACATTGCTTCTTTTAGTTTAGATTTCAGTCTAAGAACTGCTTAACATCCTCGGACCAATTATCTATTAGGAAATTTTTCTTGTTCTTATATATTTGTAACAGTTCTCAATAAAGTTCGAAAATGTGACCTTTATCAGAAAAATTGGCTCCAAATTTCTTCCTAATTACCTGCTTTTTCTTATTCTTAACTGCATTTTTTTGAACATTTTTACGATTTTATGGAATCAATTATCCAATTTTATTTCCTGTGATTCTCTGTATCACTTCTGTGGTCAAAGTATCCCCTCTTTCATAGTTGTGGAAAGGTATGTTTCTCCCAGTGTTTACAATATGACCTTTGATATAATCAAAAAGTCAACAAATTTTAATTAACTTAGGGTCAGGCATAGTGCTAGTTGGATAAAAACACTATGCAAAACAGTGAGTCTTCACCCTCAATGACCTTACAATGTAATGGGAGGAGAAAACAGAATAAAACTGAAAATTAGGGGTTCTGGGGTTAAGTACTCAAACCAGGGGTCAAAATGAGTGCAACTGGTTGGGAATTGGGGCCATGTTTGGGGTCATGTATCAGTTTGGTGCACATTGTGGTATATAGAATGTAGCAATGATCTCAGCTTACTTTCCGGGAAACTCCTTTCCAATTTTTCCCAGCAGTTTTTGCCAAATTTGCAAGCCTTAAACTAGTAATGTGAAGTTTAATTTGTCCTTTCACAAGATACTTGTCGTATCTTAATTTTTAGATGCTAGCTGCTTTTTTTTAATATTCACCCTATATTTTAAGGAGCACACATCAAACTAATAATTTCTCATTGTGTAAAACATCTGTGTCTGAAGTCCAGAAGGGCACAATGCACTTATTAAATAAGAAAGAATAAATGTGTCATTAAAGGAACAATTTTATTTGCAACTATGTCATAAAACTCTAGATGGTTAAAAAATTTCTATATGTTGTTAAGCAGGGCATTGCTTGGGCAGTCCTTAAAGGGGATCATACATCTTTGTAGAATCTAAGCTGTTGAATGTCTGGTGCTCTGTGCCTTAATGTGTACAACTCAGTGAGATATCCAAAAAATAAGGATCTATCACCGTGGGATCTTTTATTTTGTCAGAGAAGATTTGTTGATTAAGATAATATTGCTGTAAAAGAGAAATCTGGATATCAGCATAGAGAATAATTACAAGCTCCTCTGTATTCATATTGATTTCAACTGTTTACATAATTCTGTAGGATTTCTTATCCCTTTCCCCACTGGATATCATGAAAATGACAGACCAGAATTACTAGGGTTTTCAAGAGCTTCTCTACCTAGTTAGCAGAGCCTGTGCTCCTCAAATGCAAACTGTAAGTTTCCTTGACATTTTGATGCTTCCTTAGTAGAAGTAATAAGATTTTTATAAGCTATTTTACAAAGCAATGATTAATGAAGACTTGGGATCATGAGATTTAAGTCCTCACTGTGTCACAGACAGACCTGTTATTTTAATAATTGCTATGCTATTTATTTTTACTATAAAATGTCTTGCTTCTAATGGCTGTATTTTAATAACTTGTAGCGCACAACAGATGTAAATGGTTTTTAAAATGATTACCATTTAAGAGGTATCAGCGCTTTCATTTTTACTTTGAAAATCTAGTACTGGGGCACTAGGTGGTGCCGTGAATAGAGCATGGTCCTATCCAAACCCCCCCAAATCCAAAAAAAACCGAACCTCTATTCCTGTTACCCTTTTTGCCGACAGACTGTCATTCAGTTACTCTCCTCTACTTTAGGTCCAATTTTCTAAGAAGGGATAGCAAACATTTGCTACTTTCAATGTATTACTACCCAGTCTTTACCTTCATGTAGTGTAGTATGATTTAGATTGCTTTTCCACTATAGAAATCATATTCTTTTCAGACCTTATCTTTACTAACAATTCTGTATCATTTAACATTGTTAGCCAATCCCTTCTCATGTTTCTGATATTGTCTTCTCTTAAATTTTCCTTGACATAACATTTTTGTTTTGTCTACTGATACTTATCAGATTCTTCCTTGTAATTTTTTTTTCTTTTCCTTTTTCCCTCTTCACATTGCTTTGTTAAAATTAACCACTTTGAGGACTTTATTTACTGAGAGCGTTACAATTCTGCCAGAACAACTCGATAACTAGCAATCTCCCACCATCTAAGAATAAATTATTCTCATGCTTTTACCTCCTAGTTTTTCATCCTCATCTTCCACAACTATATCACACTTAATATTGAAATACTTTTTTTTCTCATCTGTCACTTCAAGAATATTTACTGCTATAATTTGGCATTTTTCCTCTTAAGTTCATTTTTCAAGAATTTTTTATCCCATACACATTATGAGTTTTTTTTTTAATCTATCCTGACCCCATGTCATTTTTCCCTTCTTAAGGAGTTCAGCACTTGGCTCAGTATCTCTTTCCCAACTTCTGCCCTTATTTTCTTGGATTTCAGCATTCAAGTTGATTCTTCCCTAAATAACTTAACATCCTGGTTCCTCAGTTTAAGTTCCATTGTTTATTCTTCCTTTCCACCACAGCCACATACAGGGATGTTCACACTGTGTAGTTCACTATTACCCATACATTTTCCACTTCAGTCATCACAAACTCTTACTATTCGATGATTGGATCTTAATGTCGTGCTTCATCTTTATATTTTTTTATTCCTTCTTTTCTTTTTTAAATGAATACTATGTAAAATGGCTCTTCCCTCTCATTGAGACATTGAATTCCTATACCTTATAGTATTCTCTCAGGTCATTAACTCAGGCTTTTCAAGCTCTTTGTGCCTGGCCCCAACTTATCTTTATAATTTCGTCAAGCATTGATCTCCTTCTTGCACGGTCTTGGTCCAGCCAAATTGGCTTTTTCTTTTTTCAGTTCCTCATGGGTGATGTTCCATCTTCCACATGAAGCCTTTCATAGTTATTCTTGAATGCTAGTTCCTCTATTTCCCTAACCACCTTTTCTAAATTTTGTATTTATTCAGTGTTCACTTGTGTCTGACACTTTGTGACACTATGGAACACATTGCCTATGGTGTTTTCTTGGCAAAAATAATGGAGTGATTTGCCATTTCCTTCTCCATTAGATTAAGGAAAAAGAGAGGTTAAGATGACTTGACCAGCATCACACAGCTAGAGACTGAGGTCAAATTTGAACTCTGACCACATGCCAAGCACTCTTATTTACTGAGGCACCTTGCTTCTTCTGATTTATTGTTTCCTATTCTGTATGAAATTTGAGTATGTTTATGTTTACTAAATAGAATATATGTTTCTTGGAATTAGGTTTTTTTTCCCCTCCTCTTTCTGTGTATCAAAGTTTTTAACATGTAGTAGGCAGTTGATGTTGATTGTTTAATTCCTGCTAAAGGAATCATCATAATTAGTTAAACATAAACATAAACATGTCAAACCACTACACTGAAATCTTAAGCAGCTGCTTTCCTATAGGATAAAATATAAATGTCTTCTCCTAGCTTAGTAAGGTTCCTATTTATATTCTTTGGCCTGATTTCATGCTATCTTATTTCAAAGTTTACCTCCTAAAGACAACAAACTGATCCACACTCTCATCGAGATCCCTGGAACAGATTCCCTGTACATCTTTCTGTGCTGACATCTTTTTATTTCTTTTTCTTTAAAAAATTTTTTTAAACTTGTTAAAAATACTAAATAAATAAATACTGTTTAAACTTATTAAAAATACTAAACTTGATACACTATAGAAAAAGGAATATATAAACTTTAAATACAGAATAAGATAAAAAAGCCCCCACATGTGGGCTGCAGATTATGAGAGGATTCAAAATATATAGTAATGAAATTCCATTTGAAGAAAAGGTATATAATAAATACTACATAATGTATAAAGAGATCTCCATTTTTTCTGTTTCCTTGTAAATTTTCTTATCTGCTGTGCACTTTTTACCTTTTTTCTTCCTCTTTTTGTGAAGAAGGCTATATTGGGAATATATAAATATACACTTTTATATACAAAGATGCATACATGTATGCATATATAAACTTTGAGAATTTTATACTCATAGACATAGACAGTAATAATGCACCCATGTAAGACCATACTATACTTGTTTGTCCTGTTTTTCTGAGGGTGGAAAACATCTCCCTGTATTAGTCTTCATTCCTTTCACATTTTTCTAACTGCATCAACTCATCATTTATTAAACCACAGCAATATTCCAACATTATATTGACTACTTATTTTAAATAGTTTAATATGGTTGACATACTTTAGTTTCTACACCTTAGCTCTGCCTGAGCTCATGATTATTATTCTGCTTTTTTTTTTTTTTTGCTTTTTGGAGGGAAATTGGGGTTAAGTAACTTGCCCTGGGTCACACAGCTAGTTGTGTGTGTGTGTGTGTGTGTGTGTGTGTGTGTGTGTGTGTGTGTGT